>NW_024071316.1:0-7869 GCF_014754425.2 Oryx dammah
TTAGGATATTAAAAATGCATATATATTTGGGTCCTTAAAAATAAAGTGTTCTCACAGCATTTCATCCTTCATTACCCAAGTCCTAGACTCACTTTCCCTTTGCTGCATTTCCTTCCTTTTGTCTTTCACTTCCTTTACTCTTATTCATCCCCTTTCCCTTCTACCTTTGATTTCCCATTTTCTGTTTAAGAGGAATTACTGCTAAAGCCCTAAAGATGCTGCTACACCAGCCCAGTAACATCACTGACTTCTTAGGAGAGCCAGTCAAGAGATTGGCCCTCATCCCAGGTTGTTTGGAGGCTGTTGGACAAGCTGAGCATCCCTAATCCAGTCACATTGCTCCAGACTCAGTAGAGACTCAGTCGATTTGGAGGGTTTTATAATTCGGGAATGACTAGGGCATGTTTGTAAGGCAAAATAATTAATGACTAGGATAGTTACTCTAAAAGGAAGAGAGAATGGCATCTCACTTCTCAGATAAATGTGTTTTTAAATCCTGTTTTCTGATCTCCTCGGTGTCTATGTGACCAGTTTGTCAATTGTCCAGAATCCACAGTGGTGGACAGATGCAAACCAGTATTTCTGCCATTCAGTTGTTCAGAGCTTTTATGATACATGGGTTTCCTGTGGGTCAGCTAGTAGGCAGCTGACTGGGGGCTGCTTAATATTCTCCAGATGGTGCTTGCAGAGTGAGGGAAACAGAGAGGCTCTGGTGACTATTGCAGGTGGGGAGCTATGGGTTCAAGAACATTTCCCCTGAGTAAAAAGAAAATTATGAATTTGGGTATCCCCAACTTGTGAAAGTCCTGAAAATCACCAGGATACCCTACAAGAGAAACACTTGTCACTCAGGGGTAATTTCAGATCAGTCCATCTGGACCAAGAGAAGGCTACAACAGCACCATGTAAGTCAGTGATGTCAGAACTTTCCCATCTCGTTACCATCAACCCTGTTCCAACATGGCCCAAGGAATGAAGATCCAGAGAGGGAGAGAGAAGGAAATTTGCAGAAATGGACACATGTGCACTTCCTGGTAGGTCCCCTGGGCCTCAGCAGGGGAGAGGGAAACATTGAATAGGCTGAATATGAGATGGAGCTGACACTTGACTCATCTGGACTTGTGAAACCCAGAGTGATGGAATGCGTGGAATGGGTGCAAGGTGATGCAGGAGATGAGGATGCAGTGGAGTGTGGGTGATGACAGCCCCTGGAGGAGGATGAGCCAGATCACCTTTGTATCTGCTATGGTCTCAGCCTTTGTGTCCCCCAGAAATTTCGTATGATGAAATCCTTATTCCCATGCTTATGGTATCCATAGGTGGTGCCTTTGTGAGGTGATGGAGTTATAAGGATGGAGCCTCCTCAATGAAATGAGAGCTTTTATATATAGGAGACACACAGAGCTCCCAAGCCCTCCCCCGTGTGAGGATACAGTAAGAAGTGTGTGACCAGAGAGGACTCTGCATGACCACGCTGTGGAAATCCATTTCTGTTGTTTTTAAGCCTGTGGTATTTTGTTTTAGCAACCCAGAAGGACTAAGACAACATCCTAACAATCTTTAGACAGTTCAGTATACCTCATGCTATTTATATGAAGTTGTAAAGCATTTGTATTGTATGGTGTAACACTGTGATAGTTGGTTGACTGGTCATGGCTGGGTTTCATAAAAATTCTGAGAATTCAGTCTTCTTGGTAGCATGACCAGAACCATGAACAATTATCTAATACTTTGATTCTAATAAGTTGACCCAGAATAATTTGCTGTGATTCTTATGTAATATCTTAACGGTTTTCTTTGTAATGCCAGCTTCTGCTATTTGTGACTAATTTTAATAGGAGCTTCATTCTCTCAATGTAGGGGTGGATTTTCTTTTGATTTTCTATTAAATGAAGATAAAAAATGTTAAGAAATTACCCTCTTAGATTTTGACATCTCTACAGAGTCTGTGTTTATTTTTTTAAGAGGAGAACAATTTCACAGAGCATGCACTAAAAAGCTATAAATTTTAAAGAAGCTTGCTATGGGATAGATCATTATAACCACCTCAGAGATGGATTCGATGGATGTGGGTTTAGCACGAGTTGTTGGTTCGGCACAACAGGATCTCGGTATAAATGTCAACTTTCTGTGAATCCCTCTGCAGGCACTTGAACAGTTTATAAAATGCAGAATGACGAATATCTTCATCGCTGGACACCAGGGATGGGAGTTCTGACCAGAATATGCGATCCTCAGTCAGCCGCCTTACTGGAAAAATAATCTGAATACCCAAAAGATAATGACTTCTTATGTGTTTTATTAGTATTTGCTTTTTTTTTTTCTTTGTTTCTAATTATCACAATAAGATTCGGGGAAGACATACGAATATAAACTCTCTGGATATGGATTTCGGAGCCAGTCTATGAGAAAACTAAGAGAAATCTAAAATTTAGAAACATAACTCAAGTTTAGTTTTAATTTTCTCTTTTTTTCCTTCCCACTCTCATTCTTTGATTAACAGAGAAAGAAGACAAGTGGAATTTCAATAGCAGATATCCTGGGTTACTTTGAAGAAAATGCTCATCTTGGAAATTCTGTTCTCTAGTTCTCTTACTCTTGAAAATATTTCAACCACCGGTGCCCAAGAAGAGGCAAGCTTTTGGCGGAATTGTGTGCAATGCAGGGAAGGCTGCACATGTAAAAATTGCAGTGAAATTCTGATTCTTTACAGTATAGTCTACCACTATGAATGACTTGGCTCCTGGTTTATATAGCAGCAGTCTAGCATATAGAAGTCATGAATCTTTTTCTTACAAAATGAGATATTTCCAAACACCTTACTCATTACAAAGGTCACCTCTTTCATTCATGAACAAAGCAAGAAAGCCCTTTGCAGGACACTCACGTGGCTGAATTGCCTCTCTATGAATGCTTGAAGTTCTTGTACTTTTTTCATATTCTCTCTGGCATTTGATAGGATAGTATGTGAGACTTCTTTCATAATCCGCTGCTCTGTGAGTAGATGATTCAGAGGTCTATTCCAGGAGTACAGTAATACAAGTATAAACTGACCAAGGTC
Source organism: Oryx dammah (assembly GCF_014754425.2). Lineage (NCBI taxonomy): Eukaryota > Metazoa > Chordata > Mammalia > Artiodactyla > Bovidae > Oryx > Oryx dammah. The sequence goes on from NW_024071316.1 coordinate 3,062, forward strand.
TTCATTCTAAGCAACCGGAAGAAATGGTCTCATTAAAATAATCATAATTCAGTGGTTTTGGTAACATGTGATCTTTGCTCAGAGCAGCTGACCTAAAAAACTTTTGTTTTTTTCTATGTGTATGCAGAGATATTTGAAGGTAGTAAGAGTTGCAAAACTATAAACTGTAAGCTATTAGTTCACAGTTTGCTGAATTATTAAAAATTTAGGTTATGTTAGGAACTAATTCTTCTGATGCATTCTAATTTATAACATGAAGAATTTTGTTCTTTCCTCTGAAATTCTACGACCACTCAGTGAATTCTTTTATGTTGTGTATTTTCGTGAGAGAAATCTAAGTATTTTTTTGCAAGTCAGTATGTGCCTGCAGTGCCTAACCCAGGAAAGAGGGATTCCGCCTGTGCCCACATCATTGACACCCAGTGATTCATTCATATTAATGACTCAGACGAGTCATTCGTATTGATTTTTGATAGGTAATTTTTTATGATATTACAACAAAGAGACAAGGAAGAAGATATAACATTCCTAAACAGGCTTCTCTCCTCAGCTGATCCCAACACCAGCCCCCTGCTGATATCAGAAGTGTCCGTTTTGTTGACATGTGTCCAAGCAGAAAATGGCACAGCATTGTCTTTAGTAACAGCATCAGTGGGATTCACAATGGAGGGTTTCCCCCCTAGTTCACTACTATTACCAGAATTCAGCATGAAAATCCCAGGGGCTGAAGATCTCTAGTTAATATGCTTGATTTCTTTACAACCATGAACTGTTTTAGTGCTTAAGAACAAAGAACTGAGTAGGATTAAATATAGTAATGCACATAAAGTGCTGAGTAAAATGTGAGGCCATGTAGTAACTCTCAATAAACTTTAAATTTAAGCTTATTAAAAAACCCCTCCTCTTCTTCCTCTTTGACCTTTTCCTTTACTTGATTATCTTCATTATTAATGAGCTTAACAGTGGAAAATAATGCTGGTATCATTAAGAAAGTTGTAGAGAGAGAAGACAGTATTTTAAGGGGGGGATGCATGTGAAAATATTTTAAATAATGTTAGGACGAAGGATAATGCAGAAAATCAGAAAAAAAGAGATTATAACTGTGAAAATTTGGAGCTTCCATAAATGATTGAGGCTTGATATGTAAACAGTGTTGTCCTCAGAAAAGAGGCAATTGTTATGGCTATGAGAAGCAAAGCAATGTTTATAGGCTGTTGTGGAAGAGACTTACAAATTAAGAACAACAGGTGACAGAAGAGTCATTGAGAATGACAAATGAAGGAGGTGTCAGAGAAGTAGAAGCAGAGAGAGCCTTGAAAGGCAGACGCAGTGGCTCGGGTGGTGCGGTATAGGACTCCCACTTAGGAGTCAGTAGTAACAGGGAGTACTCAAAACTGGGGTGTGTTTCTTACATATTCATGAATTTTTCAGTCTTATATTTTACACATGGTAGTTACCATTCATTTCTGTTTTCATACAGAATAGTGTCTAATGCATTGGTTGAACTAAACTTGTCTGCATGGACATTTTATAGATCCGTTATTTATTTTGCTACTGCAGATCTTTAGTCATCCCTTGATTTTGCTCATGCTTCATCAAATGCACAATATAATTTCTTTTAAATTTCTTACCATTCCTCCACCTTTTCCTGCATGTACCTTTACCATTACCTCTAATAATCTGAAGCCTGGTAACCTACATACTGTTTCATTTGATCTGGTGAAAAATCCAGGTGAAAGACTCACGGTCAACTTGAGGGCGTTTTCTCTTTCTTCAGGAGTAGGGATGATATCAGTATGGCAGCTGTAGGGCACATCGATATAGTACGGTTTGCCCCGGACATATTTTTCATGCTGAAAGTGATCAGGCAATTAGTTAGGGTTGCTGGGCATTCAGTAGATGAACCCATTACAGGAACATTAACATGTTTGACATTCATGCAATTTTTTTAACAGGGAGCAACACAAAATTTGAAAGTCATTCTTTTCCTATTTTTCTATACATTGTCTCTATAAAAATGATTTTACATATAACTTTTCTAACTTTTCCTTTCACTATTTTATTATTCTCTTTTCTTTTTATTTTTTAGTATTTCCCAGGGGACGTAGTGGTAAAGAACATTCCTGCCAATGCAAGACATATAAGAAGACTCAGGTTTGATCCCTAGGTGAGGAGCATCCCTTGCAAGAGGGTACAGCAGCATACTCCAGTATTCTTGCCTGGTGAATCCTATGGACAGAGAAGCCCCTTGGGCTACAGTCAGTAGGGTTGCAAAGAGTTGGACACAACTGAAGTGAATTAGAGTGCATGCATGCATCTATATTTAACCATTTAATCTCTTGTTTACTGTGGGTTAAAGCCAATATATTCCCTTACAAAGAGTTATACAGTTATGACTTTTAATTTTCTCTGAATCCACACACCAAAAACCTTAGTGTTCTTCCCAGGTGCAGAGTACAGTGTTGTTTATGGTGGCAAAATGGTATGTCATAAAAACATGGCAAAAAGTTATAGGAAATACTAAACAATGGACTGAGAATAAAAAAAGTAGAAAAATCTAGCTAACACATTGATAGAGAAAAACTAATCTGTAGCGAAAGCTATGAACATTTAAAGAGATAACTTGGAAGAGTTGCAAAAAAACTGGACAGTCAAAAATGGAAGATGAAGCAAAACTAGTGAGTAAAAGAACTACGTGAATTTAATAGAACCCTTTAGCACCGCTTTTTATTAGCTGTCTGCTCTACTGTGTGCTCTTTGATTGACCTAAAAGAATTAACATACAACTTTCAAATACCTTCATCAGAATGAGAATAATTGTTTCCAATTAAACACTCCTTCTATTGTAGCTCAAAAACTATTCACTGCAAATCTTAAAACAATAATTTGTAGCATTAAAAAAACTACCAATATTTGTTTTTGTGAATGGATTTCAGCTTTGTTTAACGTGTTCCGTCCACTCAGTTCACTGCAGAGCAGTTCTCATTTATTGGCTATTTACTCTGAGTCTGGAGAAGAAAGTCCAGAGAGACATTGAAGGACAAGAAAATCAACATGCTTCCCTTTCCCCAGTTCCACCTTAAAGTGCTTTATGTCAGGTAGTATTGTGGACTGAATCTCTGTTCTTCAAATTCACGTGTTTGAGCCCTAACTGCCAAAGTACTGTGTTTTGAAATGGGTTCCAACATTTTGAGATCCCCTAGACTGTAGCTCACCAGACTCCTCTGTCCATGGGATTACTCAGGCAAGAATCCTGGAGTGGCTTGCCATTTCCTTCTCCAGGGAATCTTCCAGACCCAGGGATAGAACCTGTCTCTCACATTGCAGGCAGATTCTCTTCCATCCGAGCCAACAGTGAAGCCCATTAAGGCTAAATGAGCTCTTAAGGTGGAACACTCATCCAATAAGTTTAGTGTCTTCATGAAGCGAAACACCAGAGAATTCTCTCTGTGTCTCTGTGTCTTTTATTCTCTCTCTCTTCCCCACCCATCACCCTGTGTGAGGATGCATGGGGAATCCAGCCTGGAAAGAAATAATTCTTACCAGAATTTCACCTTGCTGGCACGCTTATCTGGGACTTCTAGCCCCCAGAACTTTGAGAATTATTTCTGTTGTTTATTCCACTGTTAAAATAAATTTCTATTGTTATTTCCACTGAGTCTATTGTGTTCTTTTATGGCATTCTTGGCTGACAAATACAAAATCATTTATTTTTGGAAATTTACAAAGAAAATGAATGAAAGGAAATTGAAAAAGTTATTGCACTTCTTAGGAATCTTTGAGATTTCACAAAACTGATCCTTTCTTTGATTTCCACATCTTAGGAGCCAATGGTCTCTTTGACCTAGAGTCTGTGTTATATGAAGTTTGGCTAATGCAGCCTTCTAGTTGAAAGGACAGTATAGCTGTCTCTTACGTGAAGGTTCCATCTGGGAGCCTGGCCAGCTACAGTCCATGGGGTTGCAAGAATCAGACACGATTTAGCAATGAAACCAGCATCACTACAGTACTTACAAACTGATTGAACATTATGTTGGAATGGTTAGCGATATCACGGGACAGCATGGTGGCATTGAGAAACAGGTTTCTAAGTGATTCCAGGTGGATGTCAAACACGTCAGGACAGCTGATCAGGCATGTTTTGCCTTGGCACAGGAGCAGATTAGACATGACCAGCAGCAGCAGCAGGAAGGACCCTATTTACACAAAAACATGAGCCATTCTGAGATAATCTAGTCACCTGAGATTGTCAAATCCATCCTGAGGTGGGAAGCCTTCTCTTTCCCTGTTCCTCTGAGCAGCAGTGGTGCTGTAGTAGCCGGGATGGGGAAGAAGGAGGGCCTTCTGCGTAAATTTACATGGATGATGATATTTGCACAAATAGATAGTTGGAAAAGTAGGATACTCCCTGTAATTTTGTATTGCTGCCAGAAGTAATTCTGTGCTCTGCAAACATTTGGAACTTAATTCTGAGCCAGAGTGTTTAGGCCATTCTTTTAAGACAGTTTAATGTTGGGACTCTGCAGACTCTGGCAGCAAGGCCCTCTAGGAGTTTGTAATTTTTTCACTCTACATCGACTAATGCTTGAATTTTAGACACTGAAATGACAAGAAAAGTCCAGTTGATCTGTGTGGTTTACCATCACCCTGGGGTAAGAGGAAACACATGACTGACTGATCGCTACTATTGACTAAAAAGAGAATACTAAGAGAAAAAAGATACTGTACTTTGGATCTGCTGACTCACCTTAGTAACCCCTTGCATGTCTTTGATACTTTCCCAAAAGCTTTAGAACATCTTAAAATTT
>NW_024071317.1:0-7869 GCF_014754425.2 Oryx dammah
TTAGGATATTAAAAATGCATATATATTTGGGTCCTTAAAAATAAAGTGTTCTCACAGCATTTCATCCTTCATTACCCAAGTCCTAGACTCACTTTCCCTTTGCTGCATTTCCTTCCTTTTGTCTTTCACTTCCTTTACTCTTATTCATCCCCTTTCCCTTCTACCTTTGATTTCCCATTTTCTGTTTAAGAGGAATTACTGCTAAAGCCCTAAAGATGCTGCTACACCAGCCCAGTAACATCACTGACTTCTTAGGAGAGCCAGTCAAGAGATTGGCCCTCATCCCAGGTTGTTTGGAGGCTGTTGGACAAGCTGAGCATCCCTAATCCAGTCACATTGCTCCAGACTCAGTAGAGACTCAGTCGATTTGGAGGGTTTTATAATTCGGGAATGACTAGGGCATGTTTGTAAGGCAAAATAATTAATGACTAGGATAGTTACTCTAAAAGGAAGAGAGAATGGCATCTCACTTCTCAGATAAATGTGTTTTTAAATCCTGTTTTCTGATCTCCTCGGTGTCTATGTGACCAGTTTGTCAATTGTCCAGAATCCACAGTGGTGGACAGATGCAAACCAGTATTTCTGCCATTCAGTTGTTCAGAGCTTTTATGATACATGGGTTTCCTGTGGGTCAGCTAGTAGGCAGCTGACTGGGGGCTGCTTAATATTCTCCAGATGGTGCTTGCAGAGTGAGGGAAACAGAGAGGCTCTGGTGACTATTGCAGGTGGGGAGCTATGGGTTCAAGAACATTTCCCCTGAGTAAAAAGAAAATTATGAATTTGGGTATCCCCAACTTGTGAAAGTCCTGAAAATCACCAGGATACCCTACAAGAGAAACACTTGTCACTCAGGGGTAATTTCAGATCAGTCCATCTGGACCAAGAGAAGGCTACAACAGCACCATGTAAGTCAGTGATGTCAGAACTTTCCCATCTCGTTACCATCAACCCTGTTCCAACATGGCCCAAGGAATGAAGATCCAGAGAGGGAGAGAGAAGGAAATTTGCAGAAATGGACACATGTGCACTTCCTGGTAGGTCCCCTGGGCCTCAGCAGGGGAGAGGGAAACATTGAATAGGCTGAATATGAGATGGAGCTGACACTTGACTCATCTGGACTTGTGAAACCCAGAGTGATGGAATGCGTGGAATGGGTGCAAGGTGATGCAGGAGATGAGGATGCAGTGGAGTGTGGGTGATGACAGCCCCTGGAGGAGGATGAGCCAGATCACCTTTGTATCTGCTATGGTCTCAGCCTTTGTGTCCCCCAGAAATTTCGTATGATGAAATCCTTATTCCCATGCTTATGGTATCCATAGGTGGTGCCTTTGTGAGGTGATGGAGTTATAAGGATGGAGCCTCCTCAATGAAATGAGAGCTTTTATATATAGGAGACACACAGAGCTCCCAAGCCCTCCCCCGTGTGAGGATACAGTAAGAAGTGTGTGACCAGAGAGGACTCTGCATGACCACGCTGTGGAAATCCATTTCTGTTGTTTTTAAGCCTGTGGTATTTTGTTTTAGCAACCCAGAAGGACTAAGACAACATCCTAACAATCTTTAGACAGTTCAGTATACCTCATGCTATTTATATGAAGTTGTAAAGCATTTGTATTGTATGGTGTAACACTGTGATAGTTGGTTGACTGGTCATGGCTGGGTTTCATAAAAATTCTGAGAATTCAGTCTTCTTGGTAGCATGACCAGAACCATGAACAATTATCTAATACTTTGATTCTAATAAGTTGACCCAGAATAATTTGCTGTGATTCTTATGTAATATCTTAACGGTTTTCTTTGTAATGCCAGCTTCTGCTATTTGTGACTAATTTTAATAGGAGCTTCATTCTCTCAATGTAGGGGTGGATTTTCTTTTGATTTTCTATTAAATGAAGATAAAAAATGTTAAGAAATTACCCTCTTAGATTTTGACATCTCTACAGAGTCTGTGTTTATTTTTTTAAGAGGAGAACAATTTCACAGAGCATGCACTAAAAAGCTATAAATTTTAAAGAAGCTTGCTATGGGATAGATCATTATAACCACCTCAGAGATGGATTCGATGGATGTGGGTTTAGCACGAGTTGTTGGTTCGGCACAACAGGATCTCGGTATAAATGTCAACTTTCTGTGAATCCCTCTGCAGGCACTTGAACAGTTTATAAAATGCAGAATGACGAATATCTTCATCGCTGGACACCAGGGATGGGAGTTCTGACCAGAATATGCGATCCTCAGTCAGCCGCCTTACTGGAAAAATAATCTGAATACCCAAAAGATAATGACTTCTTATGTGTTTTATTAGTATTTGCTTTTTTTTTTTCTTTGTTTCTAATTATCACAATAAGATTCGGGGAAGACATACGAATATAAACTCTCTGGATATGGATTTCGGAGCCAGTCTATGAGAAAACTAAGAGAAATCTAAAATTTAGAAACATAACTCAAGTTTAGTTTTAATTTTCTCTTTTTTTCCTTCCCACTCTCATTCTTTGATTAACAGAGAAAGAAGACAAGTGGAATTTCAATAGCAGATATCCTGGGTTACTTTGAAGAAAATGCTCATCTTGGAAATTCTGTTCTCTAGTTCTCTTACTCTTGAAAATATTTCAACCACCGGTGCCCAAGAAGAGGCAAGCTTTTGGCGGAATTGTGTGCAATGCAGGGAAGGCTGCACATGTAAAAATTGCAGTGAAATTCTGATTCTTTACAGTATAGTCTACCACTATGAATGACTTGGCTCCTGGTTTATATAGCAGCAGTCTAGCATATAGAAGTCATGAATCTTTTTCTTACAAAATGAGATATTTCCAAACACCTTACTCATTACAAAGGTCACCTCTTTCATTCATGAACAAAGCAAGAAAGCCCTTTGCAGGACACTCACGTGGCTGAATTGCCTCTCTATGAATGCTTGAAGTTCTTGTACTTTTTTCATATTCTCTCTGGCATTTGATAGGATAGTATGTGAGACTTCTTTCATAATCCGCTGCTCTGTGAGTAGATGATTCAGAGGTCTATTCCAGGAGTACAGTAATACAAGTATAAACTGACCAAGGTCTTCATTCTAAGCAACCGGAAGAAATGGTCTCATTAAAATAATCATAATTCAGTGGTTTTGGTAACATGTGATCTTTGCTCAGAGCAGCTGACCTAAAAAACTTTTGTTTTTTTCTATGTGTATGCAGAGATATTTGAAGGTAGTAAGAGTTGCAAAACTATAAACTGTAAGCTATTAGTTCACAGTTTGCTGAATTATTAAAAATTTAGGTTATGTTAGGAACTAATTCTTCTGATGCATTCTAATTTATAACATGAAGAATTTTGTTCTTTCCTCTGAAATTCTACGACCACTCAGTGAATTCTTTTATGTTGTGTATTTTCGTGAGAGAAATCTAAGTATTTTTTTGCAAGTCAGTATGTGCCTGCAGTGCCTAACCCAGGAAAGAGGGATTCCGCCTGTGCCCACATCATTGACACCCAGTGATTCATTCATATTAATGACTCAGACGAGTCATTCGTATTGATTTTTGATAGGTAATTTTTTATGATATTACAACAAAGAGACAAGGAAGAAGATATAACATTCCTAAACAGGCTTCTCTCCTCAGCTGATCCCAACACCAGCCCCCTGCTGATATCAGAAGTGTCCGTTTTGTTGACATGTGTCCAAGCAGAAAATGGCACAGCATTGTCTTTAGTAACAGCATCAGTGGGATTCACAATGGAGGGTTTCCCCCCTAGTTCACTACTATTACCAGAATTCAGCATGAAAATCCCAGGGGCTGAAGATCTCTAGTTAATATGCTTGATTTCTTTACAACCATGAACTGTTTTAGTGGTTAAGAACAAAGAACTGAGTAGGATTAAATATAGTAATGCACATAAAGTGCTGAGTAAAATGTGAGGCCATGTAGTAACTCTCAATAAACTTTAAATTTAAGCTTATTAAAAAACCCCTCCTCTTCTTCCTCTTTGACCTTTTCCTTTCCTTGATTATCTTCATTATTAATGAGCTTAACAGTGGAAAATAATGCTGGTATCATTAAGAAAGTTGTAGAGAGAGAAGACAGTATTTTAAGGGGGGGATGCATGTGAAAATATTTTAAATAATGTTAGGACGAAGGATAATGCAGAAAATCAGAAAAAAAGAGATTATAACTGTGAAAATTTGGAGCTTCCATAAATGATTGAGGCTTGATATGTAAACAGTGTTGTCCTCAGAAAAGAGGCAATTGTTATGGCTATGAGAAGCAAAGCAATGTTTATAGGCTGTTGTGGAAGAGACTTACAAATTAAGAACAACAGGTGACAGAAGAGTCATTGAGAATGACAAATGAAGGAGGTGTCAGAGAAGTAGAAGCAGAGAGAGCCTTGAAAGGCAGACGCGGTGGCTCGGGTGGTGTGGTATAGGACTCCCACTTAGGAGTCAGTAGTAACAGGGAGTACTCAAAACTGGGGTGTGTTTCTTACATATTCATGAATTTTTCAGTCTTATATTTTACACATGGTAGTTACCATTCATTTCTGTTTTCATACAGAATAGTGTCTAATGCATTGGTTGAACTAAACTTGTCTGCATGGACATTTTATAGATCCGTTATTTATTTTGCTACTGCAGATCTTTAGTCATCCCTTGATTTTGCTCATGCTTCATCAAATGCACAATATAATTTCTTTTAAATTTCTTACCATTCCTCCACCTTTTCCTGCATGTACCTTTACCATTACCTCTAATAATCTGAAGCCTGGTAACCTACATACTGTTTCATTTGATCTGGTGAAAAATCCAGGTGAAAGACTCACGGTCAACTTGAGGGCGTTTTCTCTTTCTTCAGGAGTAGGGATGATATCAGTATGGCAGCTGTAGGGCACATCGATATAGTACGGTTTGCCCCGGACATATTTTTCATGCTGAAAGTGATCAGGCAATTAGTTAGGGTTGCTGGGCATTCAGTAGATGAACCCATTACAGGAACATTAACATGTTTGACATTCATGCAATTTTTTTAACAGGGAGCAACACAAAATTTGAAAGTCATTCTTTTCCTATTTTTCTATACATTGTCTCTATAAAAATGATTTTACATATAACTTTTCTAACTTTTCCTTTCACTATTTTATTATTCTCTTTTCTTTTTATTTTTTAGTATTTCCCAGGGGACGTAGTGGTAAAGAACATTCCTGCCAATGCAAGACATATAAGAAGACTCAGGTTTGATCCCTAGGTGAGGAGCATCCCTTGCAAGAGGGTACAGCAGCATACTCCAGTATTCTTGCCTGGTGAATCCTATGGACAGAGAAGCCCCTTGGGCTACAGTCAGTAGGGTTGCAAAGAGTTGGACACAACTGAAGTGAATTAGAGTGCATGCATGCATCTATATTTAACCATTTAATCTCTTGTTTACTGTGGGTTAAAGCCAATATATTCCCTTACAAAGAGTTATACAGTTATGACTTTTAATTTTCTCTGAATCCACACACCAAAAACCTTAGTGTTCTTCCCAGGTGCAGAGTACAGTGTTGTTTATGGTGGCAAAATGGTATGTCATAAAAACATGGCAAAAAGTTATAGGAAATACTAAACAATGGACTGAGAATAAAAAAAGTAGAAAAATCTAGCTAACACATTGATAGAGAAAAACTAATCTGTAGCGAAAGCTATGAACATTTAAAGAGATAACTTGGAAGAGTTGCAAAAAAACTGGACAGTCAAAAATGGAAGATGAAGCAAAACTAGTGAGTAAAAGAACTACGTGAATTTAATAGAACCCTTTAGCACCGCTTTTTATTAGCTGTCTGCTCTACTGTGTGCTCTTTGATTGACCTAAAAGAATTAACATACAACTTTCAAATACCTTCATCAGAATGAGAATAATTGTTTCCAATTAAACACTCCTTCTATTGTAGCTCAAAAACTATTCACTGCAAATCTTAAAACAATAATTTGTAGGATTAAAAAAACTACCAATATTTGTTTTTGTGAATGGATTTCAGCTTTGTTTAACGTGTTCCGTCCACTCAGTTCACTGCAGAGCAGTTCTCATTTATTGGCTATTTACTCTGAGTCTGGAGAAGAAAGCCCAGAGAGACATTGAAGGACAAGAAAATCAACATGCTTCCCTTTCCCCAGTCCCACCTTAAAGTGCTTTATGTCAGGTAGTATTGTGGACTGAATCTCTGTTCTTCAAATTCATGTGTTTGAGCCCTAACTGCCAAAGTACTGTGTTTTGAAATGGGTTCCAACATTTTGAGATCCCCTAGACTGTAGCCCACCAGACTCCTCTGTCCATGGGATTACTCAGGCAAGAATCCTGGAGTGGCTTGCCATTTCCTTCTCCAGGGAATCTTCCAGACCCAGGGATAGAACCTGTCTCTCACATTGCAGGCAGATTCTCTTCCATCCGAGCCAACAGTGAAGCCCATTAAGGCTAAATGAGCTCTTAAGGTGGAACACTCATCCAATACGTTTAGTGTCTTCATGAAGCGAAACACCAGAGAATTCTCTCTGTGTCTCTGTGTCTTTTATTCTCTCTCTCTTCCCCACCCATCACCCTGTGTGAGGATGCATGGGGAATCCAGCCTGGGAAGAAATAATTCTTACCAGAATTTCACCTTGCTGGCACCCTTATCTGGGACTTCTAGCCCCCAGAACTTTGAGAATTATTTCTGTTGTTTATTCCACTGTTAAAATAAATTTCTATTGTTATTTCCACTGAGTCTATTGTGTTCTTTTATGGCATTCTTGGCTGACAAATACAAAATCATTTATTTTTGGAAATTTACAAAGAAAATGAATGAAAGGAAATTGAAAAAGTTATTGCACTTCTTAGGAATCTTTGAGATTTCACAAAACTGATCCTTTCTTTGATTTCCACATCTTAGGAGCCAATGGTCTCTTTGACCTAGAGTCTGTGTTATATGAAGTTTGGCTAATGCAGCCTTCTAGTTGAAAGGACAGTATAGCTGTCTCTTACGTGAAGGTTCCATTTGGGAGCCTGGCCAGCTACAGTCCATGGGGTTGCAAGAATCAGACACGATTTAGCAATGAAACCAGCATCACTACAGTACTTACAAACTGATTGAACATTATGTTGGAATGGTTAGCGATATCACGGGACAGCATGGTGGCATTGAGAAACAGGTTTCTAAGTGATTCCAGGTGGATGTCAAACACGTCAGGACAGCTGATCAGGCATGTTTTGCCTTGGCACAGGAGCAGATTAGACATGACCAGCAGCAGCAGCAGGAAGGACCCTATTTACATAAAAACATGAGCCATTCTGAGATAATCTAGTCATCTGAGATTGTCAAATCCATCCTGAGGTGGGAAGCCTTCTCTTTCCCTGTTCCTCTGAGCAGCAGTGGTGCTGTAGTAGCCGGGATGGGGAAGAAGGAGGGCCTTCTGCGTAAATTTACATGGATGATGATATTTGCACAAATAGATAGTTGGAAAAGTAGGATACTCCCTGTAATTTTGTATTGCTGCCAGAAGTAATTCTGTGCTCTGCAAACATTTGGAACTTAATTCTGAGCCAGAGTGTTTAGGCCATTCTTTTAAGACAGTTTAATGTTGGGACTCTGCAGACTCTGGCAGCAAGGCCCTCTAGGAGTTTCTAATTTTTTCACTCTACATTGACTAATGCTTGAATTTTAGACACTGAAATGACAAGAAAAGTTCAGTTAATCTGTGTGGTTTACCATCACCCTGGGGTAAGAGGAAACACATGACTGACTGATCGCTACTATTGACTAAAAAGAGAATACTAAGAGAAAAAAGATACTGTACTTTGGATCTGCTGACTCACCTTAGTAACCCCATGCATGTCTTTGATACTTTCCCAAAAGCTTTAGAACATCTTAAAATTT
>NW_024071318.1:0-7866 GCF_014754425.2 Oryx dammah
CCATTGATGAAGAAAAGGGAGGAGACTGTGCTCTACCTCTCGAGGAAGGAGAGGGCTTGCAGGACGCTGTGGCCGGGTGCCCTGGCGAGCACACTCCCTCTATATTCAAACTTTTAAAAATTTATCCACCACTTTCTGATTTAAGGTGATACCTGCCGCCTCTGCTTGTGCCTCCCAAGGCCCAGGAGTTCCCCACTTTGCCCCCAAAGCCTCCCAAAACATTGGCTGAGGTTGAGGAGGATGAGGACTTTTCTGAAACAAAGAAGCTTTTGAGGCACATGAACAATATGCATAACGTTGTCCTTGGGGTAAACGCCCTCAGGGGGGCCTCACCCAGGCTAGAAGGGAGGCAAAAAAAAATAAATAAATAAAACAAGGAGACTTGGAATTTTCTATGGCCTTTCCAGTAGTTTTTATCAAAACGGAAAGAGATGACGAGGAAGAAGGAAAATTGGGGCCAATCCCATATAAGCTGCTGAGAAAAATTAAACAAGCCTAAATGATTGTGGGTCTGCCTTTCCCTATACACTCACTCTGCTAGATGCCTTGGCTGGGAGATGGATGGCACCATATAACTGGAGCATGGTTGCAAAGGCTTGCCTTCCTGGAGGAGAGTACCTCCTATGGTTGGCAGATTATGATAGGTTGGCTAGACTGCAGTCAGCGGAAAACAAAACCTCTGGTGACACAAAGCTCAGGACAGTGGGATCTGTGGCATTAAGAGGAGATGGAGAGTAGGAATCTAACACAACCCAAGTACAGTTGTCTACAGCAGCACTTGATCAGGTTATGGCCATAGGAGTCTTGGCATGGAAATCTCTGCTCCCTTCAGATGGAATATTATCCACTCTGAGTAATATCAAGCAAGGACCCGATGAGAAATATGAAGATTTTGTGGCCAGATTGGAAACAGCTGTGGAAAGAGTTATTAAAAGTACTGAGCCTGCAGAGATAGTTCTTAAACAATTGGCCTATGAGAATGCTAATTCTACCTGTCATGTGTTGCTTAGACCTGTTAGAAGTAAGGGAAGTTCTTTGGACTTACATACAGACCTGCCAGGAAGTAGGAACTTCCTTTATGCAGGGGGTAACCTTAGCTGCAGCCTTGAGGGGAGAAACAGCTGCCCAAGTTATTCAGGGAATGAGAAAAAAGATTAATCCTAATGGAAATGATATTACAAATAAAAGGTGTTTCTCTTGTGGCCAAATGGGGCATTTTTGCCTGCAATGTCATGCCAAGCAGGCACAACAAAATATGTCAACTAATGCAAACCCCCCCAAAGGCACCTTGCCCCTGATGCCAGAAGGGGTATTATTGGGCCAAAGACTGTATATTTAAATTCCATAAGGATGGGACTATGTTCACCCACCAAGTACAGGGAGGTAATTTTTCTCAGTTTCAGAGAAACGGGAAGCAGGGGCAGCCCTGGCCCCAGACAACAATAGGGGCAGCCACGTTCAATCCTTTTATTCCCTTTATCCCATCTCAGAACTCTTCAGAGCAACCCCAAGTAGCATGGGACTGGACCTCAGTTCTGCCACCACAACAATATTAACCACTGACATACTGGTTACTCTGATTCCAATGGGAGTGGCTAGTCCCCTTCCCGAGGGCATTGTAGGACTTGTGCTGGGGCGTAGCTCACTTTCCCTTCAAGGAATTTCAGTCGTGCCTTGTGTAATAGATTCTGATTATACAGGGGAAATTAAAGTTTTGGTCTTGCCACCTACTAAAACTGCAAATTTGTAAAGGTCAAAGAATAGCACAGCTTTTGCTTTTACATTATTATCAGACAGGAAAGACCTTGACTTCTCAAGCCAGGGGCCCCAGAGGATTTGGATCTAGTGATCTACCCTTTTGGGTACATGAAATTACAGCTTCTAGGCCTTTGAAAAATATTTTAATTTAAGGAAATAAAATGTCAGGGCTGTTAGATACTAGAGCAGAAATTTATCACATTGCTGGAAAAGATTGGCCCTCATCCTGGCTGACATGCTTGACCAGTGCTGGCTTGGTAGGAATAGAGTCAGTGCCCTTGGTTACTAAGAGCTCACAAATTTTGACATGGTCAGATGAGAAGGGTGCACAAGGCACTTTTTGTCCATATGTGGTTCCTTCACTGCCTTTTTCTTTATAGGGGAGAGATATATTATATCAGATGGGAATGCTTTTATATAGCCCAGATGAAAAGAATACTAATCAAATGCTGCAGATGAGGTATAATCCTGATAAGGGACATGGTAAAGATCAGCAGGAATTGTTTCTCCATTAAAGGCAGTTCCTAACAAGAATAGAGAAGATCTAGGATATTCAAATTTATCCTAGAGGCTGTTTCTCTTGCTGCTGACTCTATTACCTAGAAATCTGATGACCTGGTATGGGTGGAGCAATGGCCATTAACACCTGAAAAACTACAGGCAGCTGAGGATTTAGTTATGGACCACCTGGCAGCCAGCCATATAGAGCCTTCTAATAGCCCCTGGAATACTCCTATTTTTGTTATTAAGAAAAAAATTAAGAAAATGGAGATTGGTACAAGATTTGAGAGCTATAAATGCAACTATGGAAGACATGGGGTCCCTCCAGTCAGGCCTCCCTTCTCCAGTTGCTGTGCCTTTTCAGTATAATGTGATAGTTATAGATCTACAGGATTGTTTCCTTACCATTCCCCTGGCCAACAAGGATTGTAAGCAGTTTGCCTTCAGTCTCCCTTCAGCTAATTTTAAACAGCACTATAGCAGGTTTCAATGGAAACCTCAGGAAATGAAAAATAGCCCCACCTTGTGTCAGAAATTTGGAGACCAAGTTGTGCAAAATGTAAGAAAGTATAAGGATTTATATTTGATACACTATATGGATGGTATTTTGGCAGCTCATAGGGACAGAGCCTTGTTGCCACATATTTTGTCTGAATTGATTTAGGCTTTGGAAAATGGGTTTAAAGATAGCTCCAGACAAGATACAAGTAAAGCCTACTTTTTCTTATTTGGGGAGGGTGTTAAATACCCATACTGTGAGTCATGCTCCTTTGAAGCTGTGGAGAGATTGTTTACTAACTTCAAATGATTTCCAAAAATTATTAGATATTAATTTGATACACCCACATTTAAAACTGACTGCTGGAGATTTGAAGCCTGTGTTTGATTGCTTAAATGGCAATCGTAATCCCAGTTCTAAGAAACAATTGACTAGTGAGTAAGAGTTGACTCTTGTTAAAGTGGATGAGGCTTTAAATGATCAGTTAATTAGGGTTAATATTTCCAGAGGATGGGATTTAATTATTCTCGCCATGGAGCATATACCTATAGGATGCTGGTGGCAAGAAGGCCCATTGGAATAGCTCCATCTACCAGTGACCCCTAGAAAAATACTTTTATCTTATCCCAGCTTGGTGGCATGATTAATTATAAAAGGTAGAAAAAGAAGTGTGGAACTTTTTGGAAGAGAAGTTGCAAATATAGTGATTCCATTCAATAAGGATCAGTTGCAGTTTATTTTACAAAACAATGAAGATAGGCAAGTTGCCCTGACAGATTTCCGGGGTCATATTGTGTTTCATTTGTCCTCAAGCCCCCTTTTGCATTTTTTAAAAAAGTCATCCAGTGCTTTTTATGAAGAAATTTTCTATACAACCTTTGGAAGGGGCAATTTTACTTTTCACAGATGGTTCCTTTAACGGTAAAGCAGTTACAATTATTGATAGAATATCCCATGTTCAGGTAACTGGAGAGACATCTGCCCAGAGGGTTGAGTTGCAAACAGTTATTTGGGCTTTTCAACATTTAAGAGACTACACCTTCAATCTTTTGCCTGACTCCTGATATATTGTAGGCTTGTTTCCTCATATAGAGACTGCTAATATTCTGGAAAATAAAACTACTATCTTCTCCTTGTTATCTGATTTACAGAAAGAGATTAAACACAGAGATAGTAAGTATTTTGTGGGACATATTAGAGCCCATTCCGGCTTGTCTGTCCCTTTACATGAAGAAAATGCCTTGGCAGATGCATTAACTAAAGTTATTGGTTTAAGTAAGTAAGTAAGTAAGTAAAGTCACTCAATCATGTCCGACTCTTTGTAACCCCGTGGACTGCAGCCCACCAGGGTCCTCAGTCCATGGGATTCTCCAGGCAAGAATATTGGAGTGGGTTGCCATTTCCTTCTCCAGGGGATCTTCCCAACCCAGGGATCGAACCCGGGTCTCCCAAATTGGGGGCAGACGCTTTAACCTCTGAGCCACCAGGGAAGCCCTAGCCACCATGAAAAGTTTGACAAGTGAAGGGTTAATGCGGCCACAATAGGGAAAGTGGAGATGTGCTGCTTACAAACAAGATGTTCTGCCAAGGAGAAGGAAATAGCCTTGAGATTAATGGTCCCTTGCTAACGAGGGAGCATTCCTTTCTTTTGATAAGAAAGAGAGAGGATTCTGGACAGACTGCAGTAAACAGAGGTTTCACTCCCCTTGCTCTACAATAACATGTATGCACCTGCACTGTACTGAAAAGGCTTATTCATACAGTCTGGAATGCTGCCTAGGCGGCTTTATAATAATAAATGCCAATTAGTTTGCCCAGTTGTTCTTCTGGCCAGAGTGGTGTCCTGTCTGTCTCTTGTGTGTCTCGTATGTCTCATGTGTTTTCTGTCATTTCACTCGTAATCACCAGTAATAAACATCTGGCGCCCAACGTGGGGCTCGAGTGAAACCGAAAGAGTGAGTAACCCTGGGGGAATTTTAAATCCATAGCAGGGGAACTTTCAGGAAAATCAGGGGGAATTCCTCACCCTAGCAGAGGAACTTTCATAAAATCATGGAGAATTGCTAGGGGAATTCACGTACACGGAGTTAGTCAAAGGACTTCACCACTCCATAGGTGTTAAGGCCTCAACTTGTTGATTCAGTGAGCTCTTTCATTTGGTGGAGCAATATTGTCATTGGTTTCAATATCAAACTAAGTTACAGTTAAACTTGAAGGAATGGAAAATAATTCAAAAGGAATTGAGAAAGCAACATCAGAAGGGTAATGTGATCCCTTTGAAGTTATGGACTTTATGTAGTGCTATAACACAGGCTTTGACCTTGCTCTCTACTGATGATGAAACTAAATCTAATGATTCAAGGAGGGGAGAAATAATTTATGAGGATGTCAGATGTTGGTGAGGCTTCTGCATCGCCTGAAGACAAGGATACAAATGAACCTCCTCCTGTAAATGGTGAAACATCTGATAGTTCAGAATGAGATTCTGAGGCTTCTTCGGTTTCATCAGAGGAGGGCAAAGAGATTAAAGAAATGACCCATCTATTCCAGAAACGGTGGAAATCCCAGAAGGAGGAGAAAAAATCCACACTTTCTGCTCCTCTTTGTGCTTCTCTTTTCCCCACTGCAGTTAATCGGCCTGATGTGGGCAGGGAACATTGTCGATTCTCCTTTCCTTTGTCTCTGCTTCATGATGATGACTTGCCTGCTCCCCCTGGTGGGTTTATCAATCCTCCTCAATTGTTTCCCATCCAGAGACAGCAGGATGGCAATGTGATAAATGTTCAATATGCTCCTTTGGAATATAAAGTTTTTAAAGATCTTAAAGCTGCAGTAGTGCAATACAGTCCTCCATCTCCCTTTATTTTGGCTAAGCTGGATTCATTGGGAAAAGGCAAATTAGGGGAAAGATAAAATTTCAGAGATATTATTACAAACTTTAGCATTTGAAAATGCAAATCCTGAATGCAAGCATATATTGGGACCTTTAAAGGGACAGGGTGCATCTATAGCTGAATATATCAGAGCCTGCTCGGGAATAGGAGGGACTAAACATCAGGCTAGTATCTTCACTACAGCCTTGGCCAAAGTTATGAGACCACCGAAAGGAGGTAACTGCTTTCATTGTGGAAAACCTGGTCATATGAAAAGAGAGTGTCAGAAATTAAAAGCTGATCAAGGTGCAATTCCTAAAGACAGATCTCTTGCTGGGAAGAATAAGATTCCTCTTGGACTTCGTCATCGGTGTGGGAAGGGGTTTCATTGGACTAATGAATGCAGATCTGAAACAGACAAAATGGGCAACCCTATACCGGGAAACTATCCTGCCGGCCTAAGTCCTTGGGGTCCAGGAACAATACCGGGGACTTCTCCTCCTTGCCCTCCTGCCATCCCACCTGCCCCAACCCTGTTCCCTCCCAGCAACCGTTACGAGTCGATGCCCCATTAAAAGGACCTCAGATGATGATTTCGGATTTACGGTCTGCTACTTCAGGGAGTGCTGCTGCTGATTTGCCACTAGCTGATAATGTTCTTTTGTCACCAGGGGGAGCCATTTATAAATTAAAAACAAATGTATTTGGACCACTGACTAAAGGCACTTTTGGCTTGATATTAGCAGCGCGGCTTTGAGAGGTTTAACTTTGAGAGGATAATAGACTCTGACTATGTTGGGGAAATTTTAATTATGGTCTCTATTTCTACCACGCTTTCATTGTTAGCTGTGGAATGTATTGCTGAAATACTTCTCCTACCTTATCACTCCTTTTTGGCTCTTCTTAATGAACGAACAGGAGGATTTGGAAGTACTGGGCGACATATATTTTGGGAAATGCTTATCAAAGATTCTCGCCCTGTTCTCTCCTTGATTATACAAGGAAACAACTTTGAGGGACTAGTAGACACAGGAGCGGATGTTTCAGTCATTTCTTGTCAACAATGGCCCCAAGATTGGGAAAAAGAAAAAAGCCCTTTAATGCTGACGGGATTGGGCTCCATTGCAGATGTCTGGAAGAGTACCCATCGCTTGCAATGCCAATTTCATAATGGAAGAGCAGTGTTTGTTACCTTTTATATTGTAAACATACCTATTAATATATGGGGAAGAGATCTTCTCTCTCCTTTGGGGGCTTCTGTAACCATTCCATCAGAAAACTACTAGCCCTGCTCAGATTCCTCGAGCACTCCCACTAAAATGGTTAACTAATACTCCAAAATCGGTTGAGCAGTGGCCATTACCACAAATGAAGCTCGAGGCATTAGAACAATTAGTACAAGAACAACTCCAACTTGGTTATATAGGGCTCTCTACCTCACCCTGGAATTCTCCTGTTTTTGTTATAAAAAAGAAATCTGGAAAATGGAGAATGTTAACTGATTTATGAGAAGTTAATAAATGTATTGAACCTATAGTAGCATTGCAATTGGGAATCCCCTCTCCAGCTCTTATTCCCCAGAATTGGTCCTTAATGGTATTAGATCTTAAAGACTGTTTTTCTGTTTGTTTGTTTGTTTGCTAGTTTGTTTTTTTACCATTCCCCTACCATTGCAAGATAGAGATAAATTTGCTTTTACAGTTCCTGTTCTTAATCATGCTCAGCCTGTTAAGCGTTATCAGTGGACAGACTTACCACAAGGAATGATAAATAGTCCTACCTTATGCCAAGAATTCATAGCT
Organism: Oryx dammah; assembly: GCF_014754425.2. Taxonomy (NCBI): domain Eukaryota; kingdom Metazoa; phylum Chordata; class Mammalia; order Artiodactyla; family Bovidae; genus Oryx; species Oryx dammah. Next base: position 7,434 of record NW_024071318.1, read on the forward strand.
CGCTCTTCACAATCCCTCCATCGAGAATACCCCAATTATATTCTGTATTATTATATGGATTATCTCCTATTAGCAGCTCATAGTATTGCTGAACATGATGAATTCTTTTTAAAAGTACAAGAGGCTTTGAGACTATACAATTCACAAATAGCCCTGGAAAAAATTCAAAAGGACTTTCCTATTTCATATTTAGGGACAATATTGGAACAACATAGATTTAGGCCCCGAAAGTTGCAAATTAGAAGAGACCATCTCAAAACCTTTAACGATTTTCAAAAGTTATTGGGAGATATTTATTGGACACGCCTGGTACTTGGGATTCCTACTTATCAATTACGACATTTGTTTTCTACTTTAGAAGGAGATACAGCTCTGGATAGCCGCTGGACCTTAACCCCATTGGCTTTACAGGAACTTCAATTTGTTGAGCAAC
>NW_024071319.1:0-7861 GCF_014754425.2 Oryx dammah
CGCATTCCAAGGCCAAATTTGCCTGTTACTCCAGGTGTTTCTTGACTTCCTACTTTTGCATTCCAGTCCCCTATAATGAAAAGGACATCTTTCTTGGGTGTTAGTTCTAAAAGGTCTTATAGGTCTTCATAAAACCGTTCAATTTCAGCTTCTTCAGCGTTACTGGTTGGGGCATAGACTTGGATTACTGTGGTATTGAATGGTTTGCCTTGGAAATGAACAGAGATCATTCTGTCATTTTTGAGATTGTATCCAAGTCCTGCATTTCAGACTCTTTTGTTGACCATGATGGCTACTCCATTTCTTCTGAGGGATTCCTGTCCACAGTGGTAGATATAATGGTCATCTGAGTTAAATTCACCCATTCCAGTTCATTTTAGTTCACTGATTCTTAGAATGTTGACGTTCACCCTTGTCATCTCTTGTTTGACCACTTCCAATTTGCCTTGATTCATGGACCTCACATTCCAGGTTCCTATGCAATATTGCTCTTTACAGCATCAGATCTTGCTTCTATCACCAGTCACATCCACAACTGGGTATTGTTTTTGCTTTGGCTCCATCCCTTCCTTCTTTCTGGAGTTATTTCTCTACTGATCTCCAGTAGCATATTGGGCACCTTATGACCTGTAGAGTTCCTCTTTTGGTATCCTATCATTTTGCCTTTTCATACTGTTCATGGGGTTCTCAAGGCAAGAATACTAAAGTGGCTTGCCATTCCCTTCTCCAGTGGACCATGCTCTGTCAGACCTCTCCACCATGACCTGCCCGTCTTAGGTTGCCCTGTAGGCATGGTTTGGTATCATTGAGTTAGACAAGGCTGTGGTCCTAGTGTGATTAGATTGACTAGTTTTCTGTGAGTATGGTTTCAGTGTGTCTGCCCTCTGATGCCCTCTTGCAACACCTATCATCTTACTTGGGTTTCTCTTACCTTGGATGAGGGGTATCTCCTTGCCGCTGCTGTTCCTGACCTTCAATGTGGAATAGCTCCTCTAGGCCCGCAGGAGGGCCTAGAGGAGCCAAGCTGACATAGGCTCTGCCGTCTTTGACACTAGCTCCCAAGGTTGCTATGGGTATTAACATCCAGAGGCAGGCGGGAGAAGAAAGATGGGGGGCGGGGAGCGGAGGGAACACATGGCAAGTTTTAATGGACTGGGTCAGCAAGTGACATATCCATTTTTGCCCAATTTACTGGTCAAGTTCAGTTGGAAATGTAAACTAGTTTTGGGCCCAGGAGTAAAGGAAAAGAAGTTTGGTGAATAGCCAGCCAGTTCCTACCACACTTGTGTTTTTCTATAGCTATGAGAATGTAAGTATTATAAATAAACATTGTCTCCTACTAAATACCAAATTCTGATGAGTTAAAAGTGAATAAAACCTGAATTCATGCCCTCAAGTCTAGTGGGGGAACAGAAATACAAACACAGAGAGTGATATGGATTATATCCATTCCATAGATATCCAGGCCATTTGGCTCTTAGGTTGCATTTATGTATGTGAGGATCTTCCCTAGTTCAGAATTGATGCTTTGCCTCTTTTTGAGGCCTTAAAATTGTTTACAGCAGGGTTTGAACTTAGGTCCCAGCCTAGTGTAGGTTTTCCCCCTTAAACAAACTTTGAGGGCTTCTGTGGTAGTCCAGTGGTTAAGAGTCTGCCTTGCAATTCACGGGATACTAGTTTGACCTCTGGTCTGGGAAGATCCCATATGCCACGGATCAACTAAACCCATGTGCAACAACTACTGAGCCTGCGCTCTAGAGCCCATGAGCTGCAGCTACTCAAGCCTGCACATCCTAGAGCCTGTGCTCTAAAACATGAGAAGCCTCTGCAATGAACAGCTAGAGAGTATCCCTCACTGGTGCAGCAAGAAGACCCAGCACAGCCAAAAACAACTACCTAGACAAATAAAATTATTAAAAAACAAACAAAAGAAGTTTGTTTATAAAGGGATCCATCTGTAGGCTCCCTAAGGCAACCCAAAGGCACACTGTTTACTGCCCATAACCCATTTTCACATTATCAAGCTGAATATGCATTCCACTTTGTTAGGCCTAAATAGGCATGCTTCTTAGAAGAGCACCACCTAAACTTGAGGCTAGCTACTGGGCTGTGTAGTAGAGAGGATAAGCAAGATAGTCTCAGAAAGTCACTGAGGACAAGTGTGCTGTTGAAGACTTAGACAGTTTTGTCAGAGGACTTGACAACCTTCTCTCTCAATACCCATATTAAGATTTTGTACTGTCTTTTCATATACGTGTTTTCTAAGTTTAAAGCTAATTTGGTATTAGGCTAATTTATTTTATCTCTAATAGTTAGGACATAAATGAGCAAAGATGTTATATGGTATTTTTAACAGAAAAAAATTTAAAAAATTATTTCATTAGCTTTCTAGGACTTTGAGAATGGACTTCAAAAGCTCACAGGAGAGGAGGACTGCAGAAGAAAAGAAATTTAGCACAAATCTATGGCCGATGGTGTTTGAAGCCAATTGCCTGTAGGTTATTTCATTGGGAGCATTATTCTGCTTCAGAAGAGGATTTTAGTAATTTACCTTAGAGCATATAGCACACACACACACAAAATACAGATTTTCTAAAACTGAGGTCCAGTAGAAAATAAAAATAGAATGGAAAGATGAGACCAAAGGGAAAACTGATGTATCACTAATCCTTAAATTAGTGGTTCTCAACTGGAAGATATCCAATACATTCTTAAGGAATGATAGTTTTCTGTGAGCATGTAGTATTTTTGCATATTGATTTTTATGGTAATTTAGAAAATATATAAGAACACTCTAGGTGATCTGTATGAGCACTTAGTACTGTCAACTGCAAATTGGCACTTACCAAGACCATTGCCAAGGATTGAACACAAAGGCATTTGCCATCTGCCTCCAGGGAGATTGACCCCAGTGCTGCTATAGCTATTGACCTTCAGCAACCTCTGAGGGAATTCAGGGTGGAGTGAGGCACTCTGTGCTCCAGGGAATCTGGTGGGACAGGTCTTTAGAGAGTTGAATGTTTTTAGGAACAGATTTTATGATCTCCTTGCATCTACCAGGGTTCAGTCCCTGGATTGGGAAGGTCGCCTGGAGAAGGAAATGGCAATCCACTCCAGTACTATTGCCTGGAGAATCCCATGGACAGAGGAGCCTGGTGGGCTACAGTCCATGGGGTCTCAATGAGTCGGACACGACTGAGCGACTTCACTTTCACTTGCATCTCCTCATATCTAGAGAAGCACTAAATCCCTTCATGGTGACATTAGATCCTCATGACTAACAAAAAACCTTTTGTAAATTGAGTGATTCGTGGTATTGAACTCCCCCTTCAGCAAAACCTCATAGATTGACTTTCCCCCGCTGCCTCTTTGGAGCAGTCTCTCAGAGATATCTGAGATGTAGCCTCCAGGGCTGAAGTCCTCATTTTGCCCCAAATAAAACTTAACTCAAAACTCTCAAGTTGTATATCTTTTTTTTAGTCCACAGTACTGTCATGGTATTTTCATCCTTGGGATTGTGTTTGTCTTTATAGTCAATAAGAAAAACAAGAGATGGGGCCTAAAATCTAAAGGATATGTTTGCACCCAACAAAGCCTAAATGTCACTGCAACACACTATATGGATGAAAGTTTCACAGTAAGTTAAATGAAGGAAGGAATGAAAGAATTGAGTTATCACACCATACACCGTAAAAACAGGCATAGGGTTCAAGAGAATCCTATATGTAGTGATGAGTTTTGTCATTACAACTTTGTCCATCATGCTTACTAATGCCATTAGAATGAACTGTATTAGGTTTATCATTTTGTTTGCATTAAATTTAGTCTATTTGGTTGGGTTCTTAAAATTGTCTGAGGGCTATAAATATAAGTAATTTATAACTTTATTTAGGTTCCTACATAATTTGAGAAAAAAAAAACACAAGGGTTTGTGAGAATTATGTTCCATATAATAACTAAAGTTCAGTACAGTTGCTCAGTCAGGTATGACTCTTTGCGACCCCATAGACTGCAGCATACCAGGCTTCCCTGTCCATCACCAACTCCCAGAGCCTACTCAAACTCATGTCTATCGAGTCAGTGATGCCATCTAATTATCTTATCCTCTGTCATCCCCTTCTCCTCTTGACTTCAATCTTTCCCAGCATCAGGGTCTTTTCTGATGAGTCAGTTCTTCACATCAGGTGGCCAAAGGATTGGAGTTTCAGCTTCAGCATCAGTCTTTCCAATGAATATTCACGACTGATTTCCTTTAGGATCGAATGGTTTGATCGCCTTGCAGTCCAAGGGACTCTCAAGAGTCTTCTCCAACACCACAGTTTAAAAGCATCGATTCTTCAGCACTCAGCTTTCTTTATAGTCCAACTCTCATATCCATACATGACTACTGGAAAAACCATAGCTTTAACTAGATGGACCTTTGTTGGCAAAGTCATGTCTCTGCTTTTTAACATGCTATCTAGGTTGGTCATAGTTTTTCTTCCAAAGAGCAAGCCTCTTTTAATTTCATGGCTGCAGTCACCATCTACAGTGATTTTGGAGACCAAGAAAATAAAGTATTTTTCACTGTTTCCACTGTTTCTCCATCAATTTGCCATGAAGTGATGGGACCAGATGCCATGATCTTAGTTTTCTGAATGTTGAATTTTAAGCCAACTTTTTCATTCTCCTCTTTGACTTTCATCAAGAGGCTCTTTAGTTCTTCACATTCTGCCATAAGGGTGGTGTCATCTGCATATCTGAAAGTGAAAAGTGAAAGTGAAGTCACTCAGCTGTGTCCAACTCTTTGCGAACCCGTGGACTGTAGCCTACCTGGCTCCTCTCTCCGTGGGATTCTCCAGGCAAGAATACAGTAGTGGGTTGCCATTTCCTCTTCCAGGGGATCTTCCCAACCCAGGGATCGAACCTGACTCTCCCACATTGCAGGCAGACACTTTAACCTCTGAGCCACCAGGGAAGCCCTCTGCATATCTGAGGTTATTGATATTTCTCCTGGTAGCCTTGATTCCAGCTTGTGCTTCATCCAGCCTGGCATTTTGCATGATATACTCTGCATGCAAGTTAAATAAGCAGGGTGACAATATACAGCCTTAACGTACTCCTTTCCCAGTTTGGAACCAGTCTGTTGTTCCATGTCCAGTTCTAACTGTTGCTTCTTGACCTGCATACAGATTTCTCAGGAGGCAGGTCAGATGGTCTGGTATTCCCATCTCTTTCAGAATTTTCCACAGTTTGTTGTGATCCACACAGTCAAAGGCTTTGGCGTAGTCAATAAAGACGAAGTAGGTGCTTTTCTGGAACTCTCTTGCTTTTTCTATGATCCAATGGATGTTGGCAGTTTGAGCTCTGGTTCCCCTACCTTTTATAAACCCAGCTTAAACATCTGGAAGTTCACAGTTCACGTATGGTTGAAGCCTCACTTGGAGAATTTTGAGCTTTACTTTGCTAGCATGTGAGTTGAGTGTAGTTGTACGGTAGTTTGAGCATTCTTTGGCATTGCATTTCTTTGAGATTGGAATGAAAAGTGAGCTTTTCCAGTCCTGTGACCACTGCTAAGTTTTCCAAATTTTCTGGCATATTGAGTGCAGCACTTTAGCAGCAGCATCTTTTAGGATTTGAAATAGCTCACTTGGAATTCCATCACCTCCACTAGCTTTGTTCATAGTGATGCTTTCTAAGCATAATAACAAAAGGTGGATCCCAAAGTTTGCAGTTACCCTCCTGGTGGTCAAAACTAAAAGAAAAATAAACTTGATTAGCTAAAGATTTATTTTATCTGTAATATAAGTGAAAGTGAAGTCACTCAGTTGTGCCTGCCCGACTCTTTGCGACCCCATGGACAGTAGCCTGCACCAAGCTCCTCCATTCATGGGATTTTCAAGGCAAGAGTACTGGAGTGGGTTGCCATTTCCTTCTCCAGGGAATCTTCCCAACCCAGGGATCGAACCCAGGTCTCTCGCATTGTAGACAGACACTTTACCTTCTGAGCCACCAGGGAAGTCTATGAGATAAAAGTACAGCATTTTCTCAGAAGGAGTTTTGCTGGCATTTAAACATGAGCAAAAATCCCTAGGGAGTACCTATAAAAGTGATATGCAGCAGAGGACAGTTAGTCCTTGACAACATCCCCTGTCAGGAAAACAGTGAGTTTAATGCCAGTATTTCTATAGCATCTTTTGATGCAAGGCGATGGAGGATACATGAGAATTAGAATGACTGTTGTGGACCAAAGCAAACACAACTAGTTCAAACAAAATGATAACTGATTCATGTGAACAGCTATAAATTAAAAAAATAAGATTGCCTTTTCTCCCTGTCTCTCTGCTAGGGAGAAAAAGCAACTGGTTCTCTGTTGTTCTAGCTTCCTCTTAGTACATGAAAAAATAAATATTTAATTTATAACCTAATCCTTAAGATTTCAAATACATGGGATTTTCAATAAATTACTTCTGATTTCACATGTACTGTCAAAAAAGATATTGAGAATTATTTATAGGCATTTGGGGATGGAGGAGATTTTAGTAGTCCTATCAGAAGTCAGAACTAGCCAACACATTGCTCTTATATAAGATTCCAGGTTTGCTTTCCCTGTGGCCAGTATTATTTTTCTTTGACAATTTTTATGTTTTATGACCAGTTCCTTTTTTCACATCTATAGTTTGTGGCTTATTATTTGTTCCTCTCTTGTTTTAGTTTGTTTAATAATTCAGTAACCAAGGGACTGTTGGCAGTGAGAAGCATAATTTTGTTGAAATGACTAGAATCTTCAGTGTTTCCCGTAATGGTTTTTGTTCATGACATCATGCTGTGACAGTAATTCTCAATGTGTATACTCTGAAATGATCCAGTTGCACAAGTAAGCATGTTCACCTTTAATAAATGACTGACGAGACTTCCTGTAACCATAACAAGGGCAAATCTGGCCATAAGTATACTAGCAAATAAAGTGGCATTCACATGTTAATTAGGAGATAATTTGTAGGAATATTTTTTATAACATACTCAAATATATGGTGCTAATATCTACACCCCTGCCTAAGGCAAAAATGGAGGACAGTATGCTGATGTCTTCTTTCTGTTCTCAGTTCAGTTCAGGTCAGTCGCTCAGTCATGTCTGACTCTTTGCGACCCCATGGCTGCAGAACACTAGGCCTTGCTGTCCATTGCCAACTCCCGGAGTTTACTCAAACTCATGTCCATTTGTTGTAGCCCACACATTCCGGGAAACAAACTCACTCAGAAGGACAATGCAGATAGTGGAGTGCAGTTTATTACACCGGCGGGCCCAAGGCAGAGTCTCCTCTTAGCCAAGGACCCCGAACAGTTTTTGTGAAAACCTTATATATCCTATTCTAAAAGGTCTTGTAGGTCTTCATAAAACCATTCAACTTCAGTTTCTTCAGCGTTACTGGTTGGGGCATAGACTTGGATTACCTTGATATTGAATGGTTTGCCTTGGAAACGAACAGAGATCATTCTGTCATTTTTGAGGTTGCATCCAAGTACTGCATTTCGGACTCTTTTGTTGACCATGATGGCTACTCCATTTCTTCTGAGGGATTCCTGCCCACAGTAGTAGATATAACTGTTATCTGAGTTAAATTCACCCATTCCAGTCCATTTTAGTTCGATGATTCCTAGAATGTCGACGTTCACTCTTGCCATCTCCTGTTTGACCACTTCCACTTTGCCTTGATTCATGGACCTGACATTCCAGGTTCCTATGCAATATTGCTCTTTACAGCATCGGATCTTGCTTCCGATAATGAAAAGATGTCCTTTTCATTATAAGGGACTGGAATGCAAAAGTAGGGAGTCAAGAAACACCTGGAGTAACAGGCAAATTTGGCCTTGGAATGCG
>NW_024071320.1:0-7859 GCF_014754425.2 Oryx dammah
AAGGACAGAATTCTTTGAGTGTAAAGGACAGATCATGAGCAGCAACTCGTCTCCCACTGCAGCTGTGCAGCTCTGCTACGAGCACCTGAGTGGATCCTGTGTGAAAACCCCCTACTCACCTGCATCCCGCGTGATTCTGTATATGGTGTATGGCTTTGGGGCTGTCCTGGCCGTGTTTGGAAACCTCCTGGTGATGACTGCCATCCTTCATTTCAAGCAGCTGCACTCACCAACCAATTTTCTCATCGCCTCTCTGGCCTGTGCAGACTTTCTGGTGGGACTGACTGTGATGCCCTTCAGCATGGTCAGGTCCGTGGAGAGCTGCTGGTACTTTGGGCGAACTTTCTGCACTTTTCACACATGCTTTGATGCAGCATTCTGTTACTCTTCTCTCTTCCACCTGTCCTTCATCTCCATCGACAGGTACATTGCTGTTACTGACCCTCTGGTCTATCCCACCAAGTTCACGGTGTCTGTGTCAGGGATATGCATCAGCATCGCCTGGATCCTGCCCATTACTTACAGTGGTGCCATGTTCTACACGGGTGCCAATGAGAATGGGCTAGAGGAACTGTCTAGTGCACTCAACTGTGTAGGAGGCTGTCAGATGGTTGTAAATCAAAACTGGGTATTGATAGATTTTCTGTCCTTCTTTATACCTACCCTTGTCATGATAATTCTCTACAGTAATATTTTTCTTGTGGCCAGACAACAGGCTAAAAAGATTGAAAATACTGGTAGCAAAACAGAGTCATCCTCAGACAGTTACAAATCCAGAGTAGCCAAGAGAGAGAGAAAAGCAGCTAAAACCCTGGGTATCACGGTCATAGCATTCATGATTTCATGGTTACCATACAGTATTGACTCATTAATTGATGCCTTTATGGGCTTTATAACCCCGGCCTATATTTATGAGATTTGCTGTTGGTGTGCTTATTACAACTCAGCCATGAACCCCTTGATCTATGCTTTATTTTACCCTTGGTTTAGGAAAGCCATCAAAGTCATTGTGAGTGGTCAGGTTTTCAAGGATAGTTCTGGGAGCATGAATTTATTCTCTGAACAAATGTAAGCCATTGGGTTGAGGAGGTTGATGATATCTTTACCTTTTCCAAATGAAATGAGTTTTAGAAAATCAAGTAAGACTTTTCATGAAAGAAAACAAATGGCTTTTTCAGTTTAACTGGATACGCCCTTGTATTTCAGTCTTATTAGGATGTGCACGTCCCTTTGCTTCTCCAAAATATTTATTTGACTGCTGCTGCTGCTGCTGCCAAGTCGCTTCAGTGGTGTCCGACTCTGTGCAACCCCACAGACGGCAGCCCACCAGGCTCCGCTGTCCCTGGGATTCTCCAGGCAAGAACCCTGGAGTGGGTTGCCATTTCCTTCTCCAATTGTAAATGTTAACTCCCTTATTTGTTAACTACTGCAGAACTCACAGTAGCCCACTCTCTGCAGACAGTCCACTCCCCCGCCCCACACACCTTTTTATTCCATTAACCATTCCTTTTGTATCCTGTAAACATTCAGTCGTCTCTGATCTCCTTTGTCTTTCTTTTACAAAGTGGTCTACTTATTTCCAGCTCCTCAGAAATTTCTCTGTGATTAACTTTCACAAGGTTGTTGCCTCCCCCCGCCCCTATTGTCTGCTTAGCTCATATTCCCAGGAAACTTTTGGGTTTCAGTTAAATCTATTATGCTTAAGGTCTGCACTGGTGTCTGTCTGAGAAATTGACTCCAGCATCTTCTGTATCCTGTCTCTGGCCTACAGTGGTGCCAAATTGTACACAGATGCCAAAGATGATAGGATGGAGGGATAAGTAACTGCCCTCTGCTTGATAAGTGATTGTCAACTTGTTTAAACCAGTTCTGCATATTGGCAGGATTTCTATTGTTTTTCACACCTGGCTTTGTTAAGATTCTTCAGTACAGAAATACTATTCTTGTGATTGGAAAACAGAATAAAAAGATTTAAACATTACTAGAAAGTAAAATTGTTACCAGAGAATTGCAAGAACAGAGTGGCTAAGACACAGAGAAAAGTGGCTAAAACCCTGGACATCACAGCTTAGTATTTTTGGTCTCATGATTTCTCAATGTAATCGATTCATTCATTGATTCTTTTTTGAGTTTCATAGCATTTAATATGCTTATGAGATATTTTGCTCATTCAGTTACTATAACTGGCTCTAAATCCTTTGATTTATGCCTCATTTTCCTTTGGTTTAAAAGAGTAATAGGACTTATTAAACTGGAAATATTAAAGGACATTTCATCAATCAAAACTAAATTCTAAAACAAGTTTCATAGTGATGATTTGAAAAATTTAACAGTGACCTAGTGATATATTGAAAAATTCTAAATAATTGTTATATGAAATATAGTGCTTGAAAATGATCCACTAAACTGGGGAGGAAAAACAGTACCTCAATTTCAGCAGCATCAGTTTATACTGTTATTTTTTGAGAAGTGAACATCCTTTGAACATTTGACAAAAACATATCACTTACTAGTGGTTGACACAGTGGTCGTAATTTCTAGTTTCCTCGCATCTTTACACTGTCCTGCTCTATCAGTTGTTATTTTTCTCTTTCAAGTCCCTGTTATTCTTTTACCTTTCCTACCAAGCTTAACTTTTTCTTTTTTCATTTTCAAATGTTTCTTCCAAGTTCTCTGTGAATGTCTTTCTGTGAACTCAGTTTCAGTTCAGTTCAGTCGCTCAGTCGTGCCCGACTGTTTGCAACCCCAGAACTCAGTTTAGTTTGCTTTTATTTTTAGCAAATTGATTCTTGGGGTCCAGTCTTTCTGGAGCTCCTAAAGATCTCTGAGCCATATCCATCAGCTAGTACAGATCCAGGATGAGATTCATATTTTATATTTTAGGAGATATTTTGTAAAGGTAGGAATACCCATGAGCAATATGTGTACTGTAATAGTAGTTTATTTTATGTAACAATTTTCTCATTTCATGAAGTTTGTTGCTTTTACCTTCCAGCTCATGATGGAGGGCAATTGTCTTTTATTTTTCCCCCTATAAGTACTATTTGGAGTTTATAGTTACTCATGATAAAAATAACACTACTATTTATGTTATTGAAAAATGGATAATTTAGAAATGTTAATGTGGTATAAAACTTTTTGGAAAAACTCTTAATGATCTTGCTTCATGTATTTTATGAAATCAAAACTGATTTATCTGAGATATTAAAAAACTAGAAGAAAACATAGTTTTTATAATTTATTGGTGGAATCATGACAGAATATAGATTCATGCACTAAATTTAAATTTTTCAACTTCAAAGTGAAAGAAAGGCACGTTAAAGAAATACAAACTTGGAAAAGCTATTAGCAGCAAACAGGATGAAGTATTAGTAGATTTAAAAATATAAAAAGAATTTACAAAACATTAAGATGGAGTTGAATATGCCACTAAACATAAACACGAAATTTTACAGAGGTATGGTTAATAAATACATTAAAATGTCAAATGTACACATAATTTTAAAATTAATTAAAATCTTACAGTTTGTGTCTCATATTTGACAACACTGGATCATTAATAGCAGATTAATCAGAGTATGAGAAGTTGAGTACTCTGCTGAAAGTTGAGCGCTTTCATAAACTACTACGAAAAACATAATGTAGCATTTTCTTTTAGAGGGGAATTAAGATATTTATGTAAAATTTCAAATCACACATGTCACATGCCTCTGTAGTTCTGTTTCTGGCAAACAAGCATATGAAGAGAGTCAGGCAAGGAAGGAAATGTGACAAGGACAGTCATTGTATATCTCCCCATTGCTAATTACAATAGACTAGGATTCATATGGTGTAAATTAAATGCTCTACCTTTGAAATGAGATGTTATGAAACCATTAAAAAGCACAACTGACTATTAAAAATAGCAATTGACAAGGAAAGAAAACCTCAATATACTTTTTTGACTAAAATCAAAAGAAAACAAAAGCTAAAAATCTGACCTAAATTATAAAGCAACGTATAATAGGCCCCCATATTACACTTTTACAAAATGTACCTTTGTGTATAATAGACAGTGTCTGTGTATGGGGGGATTTACTTTGTAATTTATCTTTAAAATGTTAATGTTTGTGATAAAATAAATATATTAAAATTGATGTTAACAATGCACATCTCTATTTTTCTCTAAGCATTGAAGTTAGTTTTATCTGTGTGCTTGCTTGTTTTATTTTGGTGGACTAACATTTGGGCATATATCTTTGGTATATTTTTGTCTTATCTAATGAAACTAAATTGTAGGTACATTGGTATATTTTAGAAATTGCATCTTAAAGAGATTTAAGTATCTCAGGATTTATATCTTAATATTTTAAAAGTATTTTTAATGGTTTCTTTCAGTAGATCTTTAATGCTCTGACTCTTCTCTGTATTAATTATGTGCTGTACTCAAGAGCGATGGAAGCTACCAAGAGTTATGTTTCCATGTTCCTCTTGTGCTTTATTTCTACTCTTTAGGTCATTTTTGAAAAGTGATAAACATGCACAGTAGATGTGTTGAATAGATGCACATATTTTTGAGAGACGACATAACCTCCCAGCGGGGCTGGAAGGAGCCCTCAGGGAAGGCGAAGATGCTGCCAAGTCAGCTCCTTAGAGGTAGGAAAACGCATTCTGCAATAGACAGACCTCAAAAAACACCCACGGATACTGTGAGACTGAGCTTTCTGAACATGGATGCCACTCTGGGGATAAAGGAGCAGAATCCCTATATTTATTGAGATTTTTTTTTTCTTGTACCAGGTGCAGTGTGAGGCTCTAAGTAGATTTAAGAGTATTGCAGAAAAACATAAATCCTATCTAGCATCCCTGAGCAGGTGAAGTGAAGATTTTTATCTGTCACCACGGGTATTTCATGTCCTCTCTCTTCCTAACCCTTCATCTCTGCAGAAATCCAAATAGCTTGGCAAAATGAGGGAGGTGGGGTCAGGTTGTGCGCAGGTCTCCTTGAGTTCACGCCGGTCCCCACACTGCGCCTGCTCTACAGCCGCTCTCAGCCTTGCGAATGCGTCCCTCCCCCATCTCGGAGCCTCGAAACACACTGCGCTCTCGGCCTGGAAAACCCCTGTCTGTTTTTACCTTAAATATCTCCTGGATCCTCTCGACCTATATTTAAAGTTACCTTCTTGGTAAAATTACCTGTGAATACAATTCCCTTGCTTCATTGTGATGACCACTGAACTCTTTATCGGAGCCATCACCACATTGAGTTGTCATTACTTGTCCACGTTAGCCTCTCACATAGAGTTAAGAGAAGTAAAATAAATATAATGGATAAGCTCTAATGTATTTAAAAATCCTATAAGGTGATAGGCAATCCGCCAGGAGGAAGGAAAGATTTCAAGCAAACTGAAACACTCATAGCTTGCTGGTGAGAGCATAAAATGGTCCAGCTACCTTAGAAAATGTGTACTTCCTTACAGAGTTAAACATACACTTCCCAATATGACAGTCCCAAGATGAACAGTCTAAATATCTATCAACTGGTATATGGATAAAATAACTGGAAGGCAATTGAATTCAGACAATGGAATTCCATTTAGCAATAACTTGGAATGAGCTGCAAATGTTCTCAGACATGGGTGAAACTCACAGACACTGAGCTGAGTAAAATAAGCCAGACAGAAAAGAAGACAAACTGTGTGACGTTTTTGACACAAGATTTTTAGGCCTCAGAAATTAATCCCTAGACATAGAAGGGTGATCACTGGTTCCCCAGGATAGGAGAAGGGATATGTGGGGTGAGATTAAGTATAAAAGGGCCTGAGGAGAAATACAGGATGTTGCTTCCTTTCTTGATTGTGAATACAAGGGTGGATACATTTATCATGTCATCAGTCAGTACATACTAAAAATGTAAACTTTTCAAATATTTTTTGCCTCAATATTAAAAAGCTGATTTTTCAACATAAGTATAAGTCACTGAGTGCTTCCCAGGTGGCACAGTGGTAAAGAATCTGCCTGCCAATGCAGGATAGGCAAGAGATATGGGTTTGATCCCTGGGTTGGGAAAATCTCCTGGAGTAGGAAATAGTAATCTGCTCCAGTATTATTGCCTGTAAAATTTCATGGACAGAGAAGCCTGGTAGACTACAGTCCATGGGATTGCAAAGAGTTGAACATGACTGAGCAACTGAGCACACCACATAGAAGTCACTCATCAGAAAACATTTTTTTGAAACATAAGCTGATCTATTCTAGAACATTAAAAGGAAGTGGAAATTTGTCAATGGTAAAACATGGAGCATAATATAGGAATGCTCACATTCCAAGAGTTCTTTCAACAATTTATTTTTTAAAATATCTTCCATATAGTTCCCATTACAAGGAAAATATTAGCAGGAACAATGTTTTATTTGTACTTGCACTTCCTTGGTTGTTTCATGAGGCAAACATTTTGTCCTCTACTCCTCCTCTTTTCTAAATCTGAGTTATTAAAGTTAAACCTGAAGCATTCCACTGTTTAATATAGGATTCTATTTTTTTTTCCTTTAACACAAACTGATACTGGAAGGGAGAAAGGACTTATTTGGAAGAGTTCTAGTGACATTCAACACAGAAATCATAAATGATTCTAACAAGAATGAAAAGGCAGTAACTAATAACAATAAATAATACGACTTTCAATTTCTGCTCAAAGGTTTTAAAGACTAGGCAGTATTATATTTCATGCAAAGGTCAAATGACATTAGGAAATTATAGGACATAAGCTTAGTTTACCATAAACATAATTGTTATTTAATTCTTTCTTTCTAAACACCTTGCACTTGTGGGGATTCAATCTTAAGAGCTTTGGGGATTGAAATTATGGAACTATGTTCCTGAGGGGAGAGAGTGTTTGGGGCATTATCATTGCTCTGATAAATTAGGAAAATAATGCTAATAAAATGTGGCATTCGGACATGCATCATGTAATAGTTTCTTGAAGACAAACTCTCCTCTGAAGTGAAGAACAAGGTAATGCAGGAAGTTTTTTAAAAACTTAAATAGACAGCATTTTATGTAACAATGAAAATTAACTGCTTATTCATTTAGAAGTGAATCATTTACAAGATGAGGATATGAATCACTTTCTAAACATGTAAGTAAAGATTTGCACTTACAAGGAAGCAAAGACAGAATGTGCTGGCAACCACTGACATTGTATTTATCTTTTCTTTAAGGACATTTTGAAAACTGGAATGACATCCTGGGTCACAGAGGGTGACAGGTTCCCAGGTATCAAATCGGAGAATCATGAGCAGTGTGTCTCCTTCTGCTGCAGCTGTGCAGCTCTGCTACGAGCACCTGAATGGATCCTGTGTGAAAAACCCCTACTCACCAGCTCCCCGCCTCGTCCTGTACACAGTGTTCAGCTTTGGAGCTGTGCTGGCTGTATTTGGAAATCTCCTGGTGATGATTTCCATTCTCCACTTCAAGCAGCTGCATTCTCCTACCAACTTCCTGATTGCTTCTCTGGCCTGTGCTGACTTCTTGGTGGGAGTGACTGTGATGCCCTTCAGCACAGTGAGGTCTGTGGAGAGCTGCTGGTACTTTGGGCAGCGTTATTGTCAACTCCACTCTTGTTTTGAAGGCTCATTCTGTTACGCTTCCATCTACCACTTGTGCTTTATCTCTCTGGACAGGTACATTGCCGTCACTGACCCCCTGGTCTATCCAACCAGGTTCACGGTGTCTGTTTCTGGCTTGTGTATTGCCTCCTCTTGGCTCTTTTCTATTATTTTTTCTTTTTCCCTACTTGGCACAGGAGCGAATGCAGCTGGACTGGAGGATCTAGTAAGTGCTCTCACCTGTGTGGGAGGCTGTCAAATTGCAGTGAATCA
>NW_024071321.1:0-7859 GCF_014754425.2 Oryx dammah
AAGGACAGAATTCTTTGAGTGTAAAGGACAGATCATGAGCAGCAACTCGTCTCCCACTGCAGCTGTGCAGCTCTGCTACGAGCAGCTGAGTGGATCCTGTGTGAAAACCCCCTACTCACCTGCATCCCGCGTGATTCTGTATATGGTGTATGGCTTTGGGGCTGTCCTGGCCGTGTTTGGAAACCTCCTGGTGATGACTGCCATCCTTCATTTCAAGCAGCTGCACTCACCAACCAATTTTCTCATCGCCTCTCTGGCCTGTGCAGACTTTCTGGTGGGACTGACTGTGATGCCCTTCAGCATGGTCAGGTCCGTGGAGAGCTGCTGGTACTTTGGGCGAACTTTCTGCACTTTTCACACATGCTTTGACGCAGCATTCTGTTACTCTTCTCTCTTCCACCTGTCCTTCATCTCTATCGACAGGTACATTGCTGTTACTGACCCTCTGGTCTATCCCACCAAGTTCACGGTGTCTGTGTCAGGGATATGCATCAGCATCGCCTGGATCCTGCCCATTACTTACAGTGGTGCCATGTTCTACACGGGTGCCAATGAGAATGGGCTAGAGGAACTGTCTAGTGCACTCAACTGTGTAGGAGGCTGTCAGATGGTTGTAAATCAAAACTGGGTATTGATAGATTTTCTGTCCTTCTTTATACCTACCCTTGTCATGATAATTCTCTACAGTAATATTTTTCTTGTGGCCAGACAACAGGCTAAAAAGATTGAAAATACTGGTAGCAAAACAGAGTCATCCTCAGACAGTTACAAATCCAGAGTAGCCAAGAGAGAGAGAAAAGCAGCTAAAACCCTGGGTATCACGGTCATAGCATTCATGATTTCATGGTTACCATACAGTATTGACTCATTAATTGATGCCTTTATGGGCTTTATAACCCCGGCCTATATTTATGAGATTTGCTGTTGGTGTGCTTATTACAACTCAGCCATGAACCCCTTGATCTATGCTTTATTTTACCCTTGGTTTA
Source organism: Oryx dammah (assembly GCF_014754425.2). Taxonomy (NCBI): domain Eukaryota; kingdom Metazoa; phylum Chordata; class Mammalia; order Artiodactyla; family Bovidae; genus Oryx; species Oryx dammah. Next base: position 990 of record NW_024071321.1, read on the forward strand.
GGAAAGCCATCAAAGTCATTGTGAGTGGTCAGGTTTTCAAGGATAGTTCTGGGAGCATGAATTTATTCTCTGAACAAATGTAAGCCATTGGGTTGAGGAGGTTGATGATATCTTTACCTTTTCCAAATGAAATGAGTTTTAGAAAATCAAGTAAGACTTTTCATGAAAGAAAACAAATGGCTTTTTCAGTTTAACTGGATACGCCCTTGTATTTCAGTCTTATTAGGATGTGCACGTCCCTTTGCTTCTCCAAAATATTTATTTGACTGCTGCTGCTGCTGCTGCCAAGTCGCTTCAGTGGTGTCCGACTCTGTGCAACCCCACAGACGGCAGCCCACCAGGCTCTGCTGTCCCTGGGATTCTCCAGGCAAGAACCCTGGAGTGGGTTGCCATTTCCTTCTCCAATTGTAAATGTTAACTCCCTTATTTGTTAACTACTGCAGAACTCACAGTAGCCCACTCTCTGCAGACAGTCCACTCCCCCGCCACACACCTTTTTATTCCATTAACCATTCCTTTTGTATCCTGTAAACATTCAGTCGTCTCTGATCTCCTTTGTCTTTCTTTTACAAAGTGGTCTACTTATTTCCAGCTCCTCAGAAATTTCTCTGTGATTAACTTTCACAAGGTTGTTGCCTCCCCCCGCCCCTATTGTCTGCTTAGCTCATATTCCCAGGAAACTTTTGGGTTTCAGTTAAATCTATTATGCTTAAGGTCTGCACTGGTGTCTGTCTGAGAAATTGACTCCAGCATCTTCTGTATCCTGTCTCTGGCCTACAGTGGTGCCAAATTGTACACAGATGCCAAAGATGATAGGATGGAGGGATAAGTAACTGCCCTCTGCTTGATAAGTGATTGTCAACTTGTTTAAACCAGTTCTGCATATTGGCAGGATTTCTATTGTTTTTCACACCTGGCTTTGTTAAGATTCTTCAGTACAGAAATACTATTCTTGTGATTGGAAAACAGAATAAAAAGATTTAAACATTACTAGAAAGTAAAATTGTTACCAGAGAATTGCAAGAACAGAGTGGCTAAGACACAGAGAAAAGTGGCTAAAACCCTGGACATCACAGCTTAGTATTTTTGGTCTCATGATTTCTCAATGTAATCGATTCATTCATTGATTCTTTTTTGAGTTTCATAGCATTTAATATGCTTATGAGATATTTTGCTCATTCAGTTACTATAACTGGCTCTAAATCCTTTGATTTATGCCTCATTTTCCTTTGGTTTAAAAGAGTAATAGGACTTATTAAACTGGAAATATTAAAGGACATTTCATCAATCAAAACTAAATTCTAAAACAAGTTTCATAGTGATGATTTGAAAAATTTAACAGTGACCTAGTGATATATTGAAAAATTCTAAATAATTGTTATATGAAATATAGTGCTTGAAAATGATCCACTAAACTGGGGAGGAAAAACAGTACCTCAATTTCAGCAGCATCAGTTTATACTGTTATTTTTTGAGAAGTGAACATCCTTTGAACATTTGACAAAAACATATCACTTACTAGTGGTTGACACAGTGGTCGTAATTTCTAGTTTCCTCGCATCTTTACACTGTCCTGCTCTATCAGTTGTTATTTTTCTCTTTCAAGTCCCTGTTATTCTTTTACCTTTCCTACCAAGCTTAACTTTTTCTTTTTTCATTTTCAAATGTTTCTTCCAAGTTCTCTGTGAATGTCTTTCTGTGAACTCAGTTTCAGTTCAGTTCAGTCGCTCAGTCGTGCCCGACTGTTTGCAACCCCAGAACTCAGTTTAGTTTGCTTTTATTTTTAGCAAATTGATTCTTGGGGTCCAGTCTTTCTGGAGCTCCTAAAGATCTCTGAGCCATATCCATCAGCTAGTACAGATCCAGGATGAGATTCATATTTTATATTTTAGGAGATATTTTGTAAAGGTAGGAATACCCATGAGCAATATGTGTACTGTAATAGTAGTTTATTTTATGTAACAATTTTCTCATTTCATGAAGTTTGTTGCTTTTACCTTCCAGCTCATGATGGAGGGCAATTGTCTTTTATTTTTCCCCCTATAAGTACTATTTGGAGTTTATAGTTACTCATGATAAAAATAACACTACTATTTATGTTATTGAAAAATGGATAATTTAGAAATGTTAATGTGGTATAAAACTTTTTGGAAAAACTCTTAATGATCTTGCTTCATGTATTTTATGAAATCAAAACTGATTTATCTGAGATATTAAAAAACTAGAAGAAAACATAGTTTTTATAATTTATTGGTGGAATCATGACAGAATATAGATTCATGCACTAAATTTAAATTTTTCAACTTCAAAGTGAAAGAAAGGCACGTTAAAGAAATACAAACTTGGAAAAGCTATTAGCAGCAAACAGGATGAAGTATTAGTAGATTTAAAAATATAAAAAGAATTTACAAAACATTAAGATGGAGTTGAATATGCCACTAAACATAAACACGAAATTTTACAGAGGTATGGTTAATAAATACATTAAAATGTCAAATGTACACATAATTTTAAAATTAATTAAAATCTTACAGTTTGTGTCTCATATTTGACAACACTGGATCATTAATAGCAGATTAATCAGAGTATGAGAAGTTGAGTACTCTGCTGAAAGTTGAGCGCTTTCATAAACTACTACGAAAAACATAATGTAGCATTTTCTTTTAGAGGGGAATTAAGATATTTATGTAAAATTTCAAATCACACATGTCACATGCCTCTGTAGTTCTGTTTCTGGCAAACAAGCATATGAAGAGAGTCAGGCAAGGAAGGAAATGTGACAAGGACAGTCATTGTATATCTCCCCATTGCTAATTACAATAGACTAGGATTCATATGGTGTAAATTAAATGCTCTACCTTTGAAATGAGATGTTATGAAACCATTAAAAAGCACAACTGACTATTAAAAATAGCAATTGACAAGGAAAGAAAACCTCAATATACTTTTTTGACTAAAATCAAAAGAAAACAAAAGCTAAAAATCTGACCTAAATTATAAAGCAACGTATAATAGGCCCCCATATTACACTTTTACAAAATGTACCTTTGTGTATAATAGACAGTGTCTGTGTATGGGGGGATTTACTTTGTAATTTATCTTTAAAATGTTAATGTTTGTGATAAAATAAATATATTAAAATTGATGTTAACAATGCACATCTCTATTTTTCTCTAAGCGTTGAAGTTAGTTTTATCTGTGTGCTTGCTTGTTTTATTTTGGTGGACTAACATTTGGGCATATATCTTTGGTATATTTTTGTCTTATCTAATGAAACTAAATTGTAGGTACATTGGTATATTTTAGAAACTGCATCTTAAAGAGATTTAAGTATCTCAGGATTTATATCTTAATATTTTAAAAGTATTTTTAATGGTTTCTTTCAGTAGATCTTTAATGCTCTGACTCTTCTCTGTATTAATTATGTGCTGTACTCAAGAGCGATGGAAGCTACCAAGAGTTATGTTTCCATGTTCCACTTGTGCTTTATTTCTACTCTTTAGGTCATTTTTGAAAAGTGATAAACATGCACAGTAGATGTGTTGAATAGATGCACATATTTTTGAGAGACGACATAACCTCCCAGCGGGGCTGGAAGGAGCCCTCAGGGAAGGCGAAGATGCTGCCAAGTCAGCTCCTTAGAGGTAGGAAAACGCATTCTGCAATAGACAGACCTCAAAAAACACCCACGGATACTGTGAGACTGAGCTTTCTGAACATGGATGCCACTCTGGGGATAAAGGAGCAGAATCCCTATATTTATTGAGATTTTTTTTTTCTTGTACCAGGTGCAGTGTGAGGCTCTAAGTAGATTTAAGAGTATTGCAGAAAAACATAAATCCTATCTAGCATCCCTGAGCAGGTGAAGTGAAGATTTTTATCTGTCACCACGGGTATTTCATGTCCTCTCGCTTCCTAACCCTTCATCTCTGCAGAAATCCAAATAGCTTGGCAAAATGAGGGAGGTGGGGTCAGGTTGTGCGCAGGTCTCCTTGAGTTCACGCCGGTCCCCACACTGCGCCTGCTCTTCAGCCGCTCTCAGCCTTGCGAATGCGTCCCTCCCCCATCTCGGAGCCTCGAAACACACTGCGCTCTCGGCCTGGAAAACCCCTGTCTGTTTTTACCTTAAATATCTCCTGGATCCTCTCGACCTATATTTAAAGTTACCTTCTTGGTAAAATTACCTGTGAATACAATTCCCTTGCTTCATTGTGATGACCACTGAACTCTTTATCGGAGCCATCACCACATTGAGTTGTCATTACTTGTCCACATGTTAGCCTCTCACATAGAGTTAAGAGAAGTAAAATAAATATAATGGATAAGCTCTAATGTATTTAAAAATCCTATAAGGTGATAGGCAATCCGCCAGGAGGAAGGAAAGATTTCAAGCAAACTGAAACACTCATAGCTTGCTGGTGAGAGCATAAAATGGTCCAGCTACCTTAGAAAATGTGTACTTCCTTACAGAGTTAAACATACACTTCCCAATATGACAGTCCCAAGATGAACAGTCTAAATATCTATCAACTGGTAGATGGATAAAATAACTGGAAGGCAATTGAATTCAGACAATGGAATTCCATTTAGCAATAACTTGGAATGAGCTGCAAATGTTCTCAGACATGGGTGAAACTCACAGACACTGAGCTGAGTAAAATAAGCCAGACAGAAAAGAAGACAAACTGTGTGACGTTTTTGACACAAGATTTTTAGGCCTCAGAAATTAATCCCTAGCCATAGAAGGGTGATCACTGGTTCCCCAGGATAGGAGAAGGGATATGTGGGGTGAGATTAAGTATAAAAGGGCCTGAGGAGAAATACAGGATGTTGCTTCCTTTCTTGATTGTGAATACAAGGGTGGATACATTTATCATGTCATCAGTCAGTACATACTAAAAATGTAAACTTTTCAAATATTTTTTGCCTCAATATTAAAAAGCTGATTTTTCAACATAAGTATAAGTCACTGAGTGCTTCCCAGGTGGCACAGTGGTAAAGAATCTGCCTGCCAATGCAGGATAGGCAAGAGATATGGGTTTGATCCCTGGGTTGGGAAAATCTCCTGGAGTAGGAAATAGTAATCTGCTCCAGTATTATTTTCTGTAAAATTTCATGGACAGAGAAGCCTGGTAGACTACAGTCCATGGGATTGCAAAGAGTTGAACATGACTGAGCAACTGAGCACACCACATAGAAGTCACTCATCAGAAAACATTGTTTTGAAACATAAGCTGATCTATTCTAGAACATTAAAAGGAAGTGGAAATTTGTCAATGGTAAAACATGGAGCATAATATAGGAATGCTCACATTCCAAGAGTTCTTTCAACAATTTATTTTTTAAAATATCTTCCATATAGTTCCCATTACAAGGAAAATATTAGCAGGAACAATGTTTTATTTGTACTTGCACTTCCTTGGTTGTTTCATGAGGCAAACATTTTGTCCTCTACTCCTCCTCTTTTCTAAATCTGAGTTATTAAAGTTAAACCTGAAGCATTCCACTGTTTAATATAGGATTCTATTTTTTTTTCCTTTAACACAAACTGATACTGGAAGGGAGAAAGGACTTATTTGGAAGAGTTCTAGTGACATTCAACACAGAAATCATAAATGATTCTAACAAGAATGAAAAGGCAGTAACTAATAACAATAAATAATACGACTTTCAATTTCTGCTCAAAGGTTTTAAAGACTAGGCAGTATTATATTTCATGCAAAGGTCAAATGACATTAGGAAATTATAGGACATAAGCTTAGTTTACCATAAACATAATTGTTATTTAATTCTTTCTTTCTAAACACCTTGCACTTGTGGGGATTCAATCTTAAGAGCTTTGGGGATTGAAATTATGGAACTATGTTCCTGAGGGGAGAGAGTGTTTGGGGCATTATCATTGCTCTGATAAATTAGGAAAATAATGCTAATAAAATGTGGCATTCGGACATGCATCATGTAATAGTTTCTTGAAGACAAACTCTCCTCTGAAGTGAAGAACAAGGTAATGCAGGAAGTTTTTTAAAAACTTAAATAGACAGCATTTTATGTAACAATGAAAATTAACTGCTTATTCATTTAGAAGTGAATCATTTACAAGATGAGGATATGAATCACTTTCTAAACATGTAAGTAAAGATTTGCACTTACAAGGAAGCAAAGACAGAATGTGCTGGTAACCACTGACATTGTATTTATCTTTTCTTTAAGGACATTTTGAAAACTGGAATGACATCCTGGGCCACAGAGGGTGACAGGTTCCCAGGTATCAAATCGGAGAATCATGAGCAGTGTGTCTCCTTCTGCTGCAGCTGTGCAGCTCTGCTACGAGCACCTGAATGGATCCTGTGTGAAAAACCCCTACTCACCAGCTCCCCGCCTCATCCTGTACACAGTGTTCAGCTTTGGAGCTGTGCTGGCTGTATTTGGAAATCTCCTGGTGATGATTTCCATTCTCCACTTCAAGCAGCTGCATTCTCCTACCAACTTCCTGATTGCTTCTCTGGCCTGTGCTGACTTCTTGGTGGGAGTGACTGTGATGCCCTTCAGCACAGTGAGGTCTGTGGAGAGCTGCTGGTACTTTGGGCAGCGTTATTGTCAACTCCACTCTAGTTTTGAAGGCTCATTCTGTTACGCTTCCATCTACCACTTGTGCTTTATCTCTCTGGACAGGTACATTGCCGTCACTGACCCCCTGGTCTATCCAACCAGGTTCACGGTGTCTGTTTCTGGCTTGTGTATTGCCTCCTCTTGGCTCTTTTCTATTATTTTTTCTTTTTCCCTTCTTGGCACAGGAGCAAATGCAGCTGGACTGGAGGATCTAGTAAGTGCTCTCACCTGTGTGGGAGGCTGTCAAATTGCAGTGAATCA
>NW_024071322.1:0-7847 GCF_014754425.2 Oryx dammah
CAGAGGTGGCATCAGTTAGTCAGGGCCACGTTTGACCTTTTCCACCCTGCTGGAGGCTCCGTGGCAAGAATCCTCCTGCCAAAGCAGGAGATGCAGTTTAGACCCCTGGGTTGGGAAGAGCCCCTGGAGAAGGAATACAACTTTTGCATTATTCAGGAATGGACTGACTATGCTCTTTTCAGCAGTGTATGACAATTGTTATTTCTTTACATCCCTGACAACTCTGTGTATTATTTAAAAAATATTTACCAATATTATATGCAAAGAATCAGAGAACATTGTTAAAGCTATACTTCTTTGATGATTAAGACTGACTTTTTTTTTAACACATTTGTCAATTATTTGTCTTCTAAAGAAGACAAATAAAGAAGACAAATAATTTCATTATAATTTTTTGCTATTGTTGTTTGACCTACATATTTAGGTTATTTCTCAGTGTATGCTTTGGTATTTGAGAAAAAGTTCTTCTCCTACCATATATTTAAATATTTACTTATTTTTATAGCATATTATTTCATTGAAAAATCTAATCCATCTTAGGTTTATTATGGTGTATGAGTGAGATACACCAAAGTAACTAATTTTCTAACTAATTTTTTCTGAGTAACTAAACACTGTTCCTGCATGGTATGCTTGTTTGTTTTTGCTGGCAGTTTGGGTGATTTAATAACACGATGAAAAATAACACATCCAAATAACTTGGCTTGTATCTGCTTCTAAAAGGGTATTAAAATATTTGCTGATGGTTTGGGGAAGTTATATTCTCTAGTCTTTGAGGGGAAAGAATAAGGCCGCTTAAACGCTATTCCTCTCTGACATAATTGCTATTTCTACCTTCTCATAGTAAGGGGATTAGCCTACATGCCTTTCTGAGAAACCTCTATTGAGTGCACTTGGGCCCTGAGCATTCTAATGCTTGCAGACATTACCCTTTGTCCATCGGTTTACTTTTAGGATAAAGATACTAAAGATACTTGTAAAGATTCAAAATGAGGGTATGCACATATCTTTAAGACTCTAGGTTATTCCTATGAATTATTTCTGTTAAAAGTGGTATTTGTAAGCAGAAATACGTGCGGCCATGTCTCCTAACTTCTTTCAAGTATGTTACATTTCTATTAAGATCTTTTTTATTTTATACAATTCCCCCTTTTTTTATAAATGTGTCCATAGACACCTAGGAACATAAAATCCACTATTTTCTTGCAGTAGGTTAAATATCCACATCCATGTTTCCATTATGTCAAACAGAGCAGTCCTGGAATAAAGGCAGCTTTTCATGTTTATCTATGCCTGTCTTTCTCTTTGTCTACCGTGTGACATTTAAAATCGCCAAATCTAATCAGAGTAACAAGGGAATCCTAGTACAATGACTCATAGAAAACAGTAGGTAACTAAGTATTTGGTATTTACAGATAATCATGAAGATAATGTTCAGAATGTATTTCCTTATGCTTTCCTAGTCTTAGATACAAAGAGTGTTGATGACTTTCAGAGTGATTTGAACCCATTATTATCTGATGATCTCTTCCTCAAAAGATTTTTTCCTTCTAAGCCTTTTTACTCTCATTGTAATTCTTGGTTAGTCTGCCCACAAATAAATGAACAAATTCACAGAGGTTTGGATTATCTTTTTTTTTTTTTTTCATCTCTTTTACAATGGGACCTCATACCAACTCAAAATAATATTTGGAAAACAGAAAAACAGCAAAGGGATAATTCATGAGCTATACTGGAAATACACTGTTCTTCTAAGGACCTGCTATAAAAAATGAGGCATAAAAGCAAAAATAAATGTTAAGAGGTGAGATAAAGAGAGACCTGGAGTCCGTGGTAGCTGTTATTTTTTTATAGTTTAGAGTGAGGATCTCGTCCTGGGGTCCAGGATTGGCTTTGTTATGAGGAACCAAAGAAGGGCATGAGTCCCTAAATACTCTAGAAATCTATGTCAGATTTCTCATATATAGGATTCTTTTCATTTTGTGGTGAGGTAGGGAGAAGTTTCATAGCTTTACTCACATATTTATAGGAATCCATGATCACAAAAGGGGGAAGCACCACTAATATAGAACAATCAGAATTACAAGAAAGGACAATTTTCTCCTTTGAGTTCTGTCAGGAAATTAAGTCTTTCAACATTTCTCCCCTTCCCTTCCTTTGCCCTAATTCTCTTTGATGAATTTAATGCCTTCAGAGTTATTTGGCTGAAGCTTATCGAATCGAATAACTTAGTAAACAGCTGGAGGTACCTGGACTCATTTTAACTAAAGGGTTTCATTAAAGCTCGGCGTGATATTCATGAAGAGGGTGGTCCTAAGACAAAAGACACCAGGGCTAGAAGCACCTTTCTACTCTGAACCTCTTGCTGAGCCCATCAGCTGGCATTGCTATTCCGGATGGTTAGAAGCCCAGCACATTTGGCATAAAGAAAGTCAGCGGCCAAACATCGCGGAAGAGACAGAGAATCCTTGCAGGACGTTCAAATCCTCCACCTAAGTTGGCAGCAAAGGGAGAGGGCACAAAACAGGAACGTGAGCCAAAGAAACACTCGAGCTGCATGCTTAGCTGATCCGATGTCTTGTCCCCATGCCTCCTCTCAGCAGCTGCTTTTATCGGCTACTTCAGAGAAACGTGGACCGCTCCCATAATGCACCTCGCGAGTTCTGCCAAATGTGTGAACTTCTGGCAGAAGCAAGTAACCGGGAACCACGCTTTCCAACTGGCCTTTAGCTAAGGGATGAGGTTTGATGACCATCATATATCTTCTGTCACTTCTTTGTCCTTTCCATACTAAGACTTACAGACGTATTTAAATCCTGGAACCCATTTTTGAATTTCTTTAAAAAAAGTGGGTCATCAAGTCAGGTCCTTTTCTTATCCTTGCCGTGAGATTTATTTTTAAATTGTTCAATTTATTTTCAGAAAATACTTTCAAGTGTTGTAGGTCCTGAGCCTCTTTTGCAAAGGTATTTCTTAAAATCATACTCTTTCTTTGGCCCTCATGATGACCTGTGATAACTTTAGATGAAAATTGTATCAAGCCTGTTTCAGGCCTTCTCAATATCTGGCAAATATATATTAACACACACAGTCAGAGTAGGTTTGCAAAGAAAGTAATTCTTTAGAATGCTTATGGGGGCTGAGATAAATGAAGTGCTCCTTGGCTCTGACATTTTTTATAAAGATTCACTTAAATTCTGGGCTCCAAATAAAAATTTCCAAAGATGTCTCCTCGGATTTTTTGGTACAAAGATGTCTCCTAGGATCTTTATTGACCTCTGAGCAATAAAGAATCTGGTTTGTCTGTCTTTTTAACCATGATTACAGTTGTGAGAAGTTTTAACTGATTCTGTGACATTAGACAAGACTGGAGCATGGGAATGGATGTAGGTTTTGATTGCCATTATGATTTCTCAGAGAAGAGAAAGTAAAGAAATCACAAAACTAAATGCTGGACACAAGATTTGTAGAATTCTGAGTGTAGATATGGCTTCAGAAAGAACCGACTTCAGGTTAAGTACACACCAGACTAAAAGATTATGTGATGTTTCTATATGATTCTAAGTCAAGTGATTCCTTCATTATTTTTAAAAATAATTCACAGGTGATTTTTCTTCCAAATGTGACGTACAGATTCTTCATGTGAGCTAACTAGTTATAATAATGGAACAACCCCATTGGTAGAGGAATAACCAGAAGTGTCAGTTCTTAAATGAGATACATCGTTTTTATAACAGAGCACACAAACGGTAGCAATGTTGGGCCATTTATTTTATCATAATATAAAATCCAGTTGTCATCTTAGCTGCATATTTGTTTTCAAGAGTAAGCAAATGAATTCTTAACATTTCATCTCAAGCTGCTCTTAGGTCATTATATTTGATATATAGACCTGATATCGCATCAGAATAATGTTGCAAATGAAAGCATTTAAGATTCTTGAAGGTAAATGGAGTAGAACCTAATGCCATTTAAAAGTATAGTACGTAATAGACAAGAAGAAAGGGATAAAATGATTTTTGGTCCAATTAAACTGAATAAAATGGGAAGGGATAAAAGTCATTAAGAAATCAAGTATGCCTTAATTGCAGTGATAAGGAAGTCAATGCAATGGATTTGAATTTAAGCACAAGTTTAGTGAACTTACAGATTACTATTTGAGTTCAACATAAAGAGGAAAAAGATTTTGCATTCTGCAGAGTAAATTCGCAAGCAGGCTGTCTTGCTAGTATTGAAATAAACGTGTTTCCTAAAGCTTGTTTTGTTGGATTGTGTCAGAAGCAGAGCTGTGCTTCTTGAGGGAAGGTGAGCTTCCTCTTGGGCCCGTCAGAATGAAGCTTTCACTGTCCTGCCCTTCAGAGGCTGGGGAGGTCGGTTGTTCTGCTTGATGCAGACTTCTTTATCGCCTTCAGCATTTGCTAGCAGACAGCGGAACTGCGCCAGCTTGGGGGAAGGATAACATGTTTAGAGAAGCAATAGCTCTTGATGTCACACAGAACACTTTTTTCTTACTAGTATGATCGATGCACTGTTATGTAGAAAATCAGGTTGAAGACTGCAATGGTTTCACTGATGGAAAGGGAGGAAGCCAACAGTTCTTCCACATGTCTTTGCACCAAGCATTGGGCTTAAATTATCAATGACTGACTGGAATAGCATTCCAGCTTTCGCACACCTGGGTAAGAGACTTCCTTGCTTGGCACCTCAGTTTCCATATGGTACTATTGCACTGTGTTTTGGTGAAGCTAAATGGCTCCACGCAGATAAGGTTCTCAGAGGGGCGTTTGGCATGTAGCGTATGCTAAAGAAGCGTCAGCTCTTATACCAAAATGCATGTGAGGCACCTGGTGAAAAGAGCTGCTCAGTCCGTGGCAGTTTTTATTATAATTATAAATGATAATGAGATATTTTACTGAATATTGAAGAGCTTAAGCTTTAAAATAAAATAAAAAAAAAAAAACAATGTCACGATCAAGGTATGCCACTCAAGAGTCACAGTTCCCCAAAGAGGTTGGGTTTTCCCTCATTGAGGTGAAAAGCAGAGTGGGAATTCCGAATCTCTAAATAAAGGATAAAGGGCTGATAAACACATTCTACTTCTGACTATTAATAGACCTGATGCCACTAATAAATCTTTTTCAGTTGAAAGGAAAAGGGGGCTCTGCAAAGTCGACTGGCAACAATAATTTCCCTCAGTATGAATTGAACTGATATCCTGCCTTGCGCTTCCAATCCCCCGCATGCCCCTCTGATACGCTACCTGTTCCGCGCTCACACTGATGGTCTCTTTAAAGATGATCCAGGTGACACTCTCGTGAAGAGGAGGGTGAGTCAGTGAACCAAAGTAGGCCCAGTAATCCGGGCACGAAGGCAGGAGGACAGAGGGGTCGAAATTTGTGAATGGCGCTTTCTTGTTCTGAAACAAAACGATAAGCGATGTTATCATTCCCTGATGTAAAATATTTACATCATTGCATATACGACATACATATTATTTGGTAGATAGGTGTTAGCAAAGAATTTAATCAATTTTTCTACTGTATAGTATTTCAAGACTGGTATGTTTGTGGGTGGCTCAGCTGCCCATACATGCAGGAGACACAGGTTTGATCCCTGGTTGGGGAAGGTCCCCTGGAGAAGGACATGGCAACCCACTCCAGTGTTCTTGCCTGAAGAATCCCATGGATGGAGAAGCCTGTTCAGCTACAATCCATGGGGTCACAAAGAATGGGATACCACTTAGTGACTAAACAACGACAACAGCGTGTTTGTAAATATGAACAGTGAAAGTGACAGATGACCGACAATACGCTACACTAGGACTGTGACTGGTCTATCTTCTCCTTTCCTCATTTATCTAAGTATAAGCAAAGGCTAAACACTTTTTTGTAATCTTTATTCTTATTTCTTTACTGATTGGTCATTCATGTAGGGGTTATTGGTGCTGACCTCTTGAGCAGTTAGAAATCTGCACATAAGCTTATGGTCATCGCTCATAATCGTGGGTGTGCATCAGCAGGTTCATTTAAGGGACAATTCTGTGGTGTTAGAGCAAGCATTTATCAAAAGAATAATCCACAGGTTACTGGACCTGTGCCGTTCAAACCCATGTTGCTCTAGGGTCAACTGTACAAGATTTCTCTCTTAAAACTTCTAATGCATCTTTGGTTATGACCCATTTCCTTATTTGTAATAATTTGTTGTATTTATATTTTTCCCCCCATCATCAACCTTGCCAAAAAGTGTCCTTTTTTGGTTGTTTTTTCCCCAAAGAATTAGTTTTTCACTTTATTAATAACATTTTACCTATATTTATTCATTTTCTTTCTTATTTTATTAATGTTTGACTTCATCTTAACCATTTCCTTCTACTTTCTTTCATATATCATTTTTTACATTCTTGAACTGAGTGCTTCTTTATCTTTAAACTTTCTCACTTTATGAAAGTTTAATTTTTTGGCCTCAACACGAACTAGATTTCTTTTAGATAAAGGTATGGTAGCTCCACACAGTGTGAATGAAAATGGCAAGTCTCTGATATATGATTTAAGTCTTTATATCAAAACGGTGAAGCTAAGGTTAAATACATCAGAACAATCCATCTTTTCCTAAGCTGACAGTGGGCACCATAGTTACAATGTATGAAACAGCTATGAAAACCATGCTTCTACAGGCTTCACCTTGCTGAAATAGATCAGCGGTAACTATGAAAAACGGAACCAAAATAAATCACTGCGTCAGAGAGCTCAGAAACGAGGACCGTGTAAGCAGTACCTTGTTTTTCAGATTGATGGGTTTGCTGAGGACTTCCTACTCCTCATATCAAATATGCAACTGAATGATTTGGGGGTTCTGTGGATTCTTGTTCTCTGATTTAAATAACTTAATGAGTCTGCTTACCTTCGTTTTAACTGCTTTTAGGGCATCAAGTACTTTCTGAAGGTTTGGGTTGGCCTGACCCACCTGGAGATTAAAAAGATAAAGTGTGACATAACAACTGTTATCAAGTAAAATCCTATTTACTTAATTTTTAAAAAATCAAACACAGTAACTGAAGAAAAGATATACAAGTCAAAATACAGGCATTTAGCACAACTAAAATACAAAGCAAACCTCTTTGGTCTGTTCTATTAAAATTCTAATCAGTAAAATGAATGGTATGTTACAAGTGTTCAATAAAGATTAACTAGAATTACTATAATTCCAAAAGTTAGTCACCCAAATATACTCCATTTAATAGTAACTTCCGTATAGGACTTTTCAGGGACTCTCCTACAGGAGATTTGAATCGTCCATAGTAGATATCAATTGAACTTTCTTTATGGGACAAAAGTCCTCTTCTTATTTTTTTCCTGATGAAATATTAAATTGATAAACTCCTGACTCTGTGATGTAGAAAGTTTAGACGAAAAGTGAAGGACGAGCTGAAAAATAAAAAAAAGTTAGCGCACCATCAACACCTTCCCATCTCATCCCTGCCTGAAATGTCTTTCTCTCTTCAAGAGGGGAAAGTCAAGCAAAGCTAACATATACCCGAGACCAGCTTGTTCACCTGCGCTATCACTAGTAGAAGCAGACATTCCAAAAGCAGAGAGACGCCAACACCCCCCTGCTGTATTTCACCCTAGTTTGCGGTCTGATTGGTAAGGGAATAATTGTAGCAGAGCTCCGAGGCCCTCTACGACTCACCTTCATCAAAACGCCGACAATCACCAAACCATCAGCCTGTGAGGCGGCATCAGCAAAGCTGGGGTACTTGGCAGAATTCCAGTGAACTAAATGAAGCTAAAACACACAACGTGATGGAGCAGTTATTCATACCACGGTGAAGGGATAGAGCAAGGTAG
>NW_024071323.1:0-7842 GCF_014754425.2 Oryx dammah
GATGGAATTCCAGTGGAGCTATTTCAAATCCTGAAAGATGATGCTGTGAAAGTGCTGCACTCAATATGCCAGGAAATTTGGAAAACTCAGCAGTGGCCACAGGACTGGAAAAGGTCAGTTTTCATTCCAATTCCAAGGAGAGGCAATGCCAAAGAATGCTTAAACTACCGCACAGTTGCACACATCTCACATGCTAGTAAAGTAATGCTTAAAATTCTCCAAGCTAGGCTTCAGCAATACGTGAACCGTCAACTTCTAGATGTTCCAGCTGGTTTTAGAAAAGGCAGAGGAACCAGAGATCAAATTGCCAACATCCGCTGATCATGGAAAAAGCAAGAGAGCTCCAGAAAAACATCTATTTCTGCTTTATTGACTATGCCAAAGCCTTTGACTGTGTGGATCACAATAAACTGAGATGGGAATACCAGACCACCTGACTTGCCTCTTGAGAAACCTGTATGCAGGTCAGGAAGCAACAGAACTGGACATGGAACAACAGACTGGTTCCAAATAGGAAAAGGAGTACGTCAAGGCTGTATATTGTCACCCTGCTTATTTAACTTATATGCAGAGTACCTTATGAGAAATGCTGGGCTGGAGGAAGCACAGGCTGGAATCAAGATTGCCAGGCAAAATATCAATAACCTCAGATACGCAGATGACACCACCCTTATGGCAGAAAGTGAAGAAGAACTAAAGAGCCTCTTGATGAAAGTGAAAGAAGAGAGTGAAAAAGTTGGCTTAAAACTCAACATTCAGAAAACTGAGATCATGACATCTAGTCCCATCACTTCACAGCAGATAGATAGGGAAACGGTGGAAACAGTGGCTGACTTTATTTTTCTGGGCTCCAAAATCACTGCAGATGGTGATAGCAGCCATGAAATTAAAAGACGCTTACTCCTTGGAAGAAAAGTTATGACCAACCTAGATAGTATATTCAAAAGCAGAGACATTACT
Source organism: Oryx dammah (assembly GCF_014754425.2). Taxonomy (NCBI): domain Eukaryota; kingdom Metazoa; phylum Chordata; class Mammalia; order Artiodactyla; family Bovidae; genus Oryx; species Oryx dammah. The sequence goes on from NW_024071323.1 coordinate 961, forward strand.
TTGCCAACTAAGGTCCATCTAGTCAAGGCTATGGTTTTTCCTGTGGTCATGCATGGATGTGAGAGTTGGACTGTAAAGAAGACTGAGTGCCGAAGAATTGATGCTTTTGAACTGTGGTGTTGGAGAAGACTCTTGAGAGTCCCTTGGACTGCAAGAAGATCCAACCAGTCCATCCTAAAGGAGATCAGTCCTGGGTGTTCATTGGAAGGACTGATGCTAAAGCTGAAACTCCAATACTTTGGCCACCTGATGGGAAGAACTGACTCACTGGAAAAGACCCTGATGCTGGGAAAGATTGAGGGTGGGAGGAGAAGGGGATGACAGAGGGTTAGATGGTTGGTTGGCATCATCAACTCAATGGACATGGGTTTTGGTGGGCTCCGGGAGTTGGTGATGGACAGAGACGCCTGGTGTGCTGCGGTTCATGGGGTCACAAAGAGTCAGACATGACTGAGTGACTGAACTGAACTGAACTGAAATAGGTGAATATTCTATTTTCATAAATCAGAATATTCAACTGCAATTGTGTTAGAATTTCAGTTCTCTTCACATTAGTCTATAGAGTCAATACAATTTCAATCAAATCACAGGAGGCTTTGAAAAAAACCATTGTAAAGGTGACTCTAAGATTTCTATGAAAATGTGAAGGACCTAGAGTTACCAATAATTTTTTTTTAGAAAGGAACAAAGCTGGCGGACTTAGAGTACACATTAAAAGACTTACTGTAAAGCTACAGTAATCAAGACAGAGGGCTTCCCTGTGGCTCAGCATTAAAGAACCTGCCTGTCAATGCAGGAGACACAGGTTCAGTTCCTGGGTTGGGAAGATCCCCTGGAAAAGGAGCAGCAACCCACCACAGTATTCTTGCTTGGAAAATCCCATGGACAGAAGAGCTTGGCAGGCTACACATTCCATGGGGTCACAAAAAAGAATTGGACATGACTTAGTGACTAAACACACACAAACAATCAAGACAGAATGTTATTGACATAACATCATGCACATCAAGGGACGTGCAGACGAATAAAATAGAAAATTCAGACACAGATCCAAACATATATCTTCAATTGATTTTTTTATTTTAATTTTTAATTAAACTTTTAAATTAAAGTCTAACATAATTAGACTTTTAATTAGATGATTACAATATTGTGATGGTTTCTGCCATACATCAACATGAATTGGCCATAGGTATACATATGATGCCTCCATATTGAACTTCCTTCCCACCTCCCTCCTCATCCCATTCCTCTATGTTGTCATAAAGCACCAACTTTGGGTTCCCTGATCATATGGAAAATTCCAACTGGCTATCTATTTTACATATGGTAATGTATTGATATATGTTTCAATGCTACTCTCTCAAATCATCCCACCCTCTCCTTCCTTACTGTGTCCAAAAATTTGTTCTTTATGTCTGCTTCTCCTTTGCCTCCTGGCAAGTAGGATCATACCCAAAAATAAACTCAAAGTGGGTTAAAAACCTAAGTGTAAGATCAGAAACTATAAAACTCTCAGAGGAAAACATAGGCAGAATACTCTTTATGTCATAGAATATGCTGTAACATAAATCACAGCAACATTCTGTGTGTGTGTGTTAGTCACTCAGTTGTGTCTGAATCTTTGTGACCCCATGGACTATAGCCCACCAGTCTCCTCTGTCCATGGAATTCTCCAGGCAAGAATATTGGAGTGGGTAGTCATTCCCTGCTCTGGGAGGTCTTCACAACCCAGGGATCGAACCTGGGTCTCCTGAGTTACAGGAGGATTCTTTACTGTCTGAGCTATCACAGATGCACGACCCACCTCCTAGAGTAATGAAATAAAAACAAAAATAAACTAATGGGGCCTAATTCACTTTAAAAGCTTTTGCATAACAAAGGGAATAATAAGCAAGGTGAAAAGACAACCCTCAGAATGGAAGAAAATAATAGCAAATGAAACAACTGACAAAGGTTTAATCTTCAAAATATACAAGCAGCTTATGCAGCTCAATACCAGAAAAACAAACAACCCAATCAAAGAGTGAGCAGAAGACCTAAACAGACATTTCTCCGAAGAAGACATACAGATGGCTAATAAACATATGAAAAGATGCTCAACATCTTCAACTGATTTTATATACAGAAATTGTTGGTGAAGAAATGGAGCAACTAGAACTCTCAGACCCTGCTGGTGGGAATGCACAGCTAAACATACACTTACCATGGTGGTGGTGGTGGTTTAGTTGCTAAGTCATGTCTGACTTTTGTGACCCCATCGACTGCAGTCTGCCAGGAGTCTCTGTCCATGGGACTTCCCAGGCGACATACAAACCTACAATTCCACTATTGGATAGTTTCCCAGGATGAATGAAAACATATATCCACCAGACATGCTTATGAACATTGATGGTTTTACTTACAATAAACTGCTGACAACCCAATGATAATCATTAAGTCAAAGGATAAATAAATGGTGGCTCATCTAGACAGTGGAATACCACTCAGCAATAAAAAGAAATGAACTGTTGATGGATATATCGTTACCAGTAAATCTCTACATGGTTATGTTAGGCAAAAGAATCAAGACATAAAGTCAATACTACATTTTCCCATTAATCAACTTTAGAAAAGCAGTATCTGCTTTATAGTAACAGAAATCAGCCTGAGGGACTTCCGTGGTGGTCTGGTGGTTAAGACTCCACACTTCCACTGCCGCAAAGTCTTTGCAGCAATGTAGCTCAGCGTCTCCCTCTGCCCAGATACCTTCTCCCTCACATCTATACAGGCATTGTTCCAAGAGCCTACTCAGACATAAAACAAACTCATAGATTCTTTATCAAAATGATTTTCTACAGGTATAGATGTGCATGTCTGTATGTGTGTGAGTGTGTGTATATATATATTTGGCTGTTATGTAAGATAATATTCTTCATCAAATATATTCTGTCAGAGAAAAGACAATGTCCACTATGTTCACTGATAAATTTTCAGGACATTGTCTGAAAACAACTGTTATTATACAATATTGTTAAATTTCCAGTCTTTGATTATGCTAGGAATGCTTAAAATTCTCCAAGCCAGGCTTCAGCAATATGTGAACCATCAACTTCCAGATGTTCAAGCCAGTTTTAGAAAAGGCAGAGGAACCAGAGGTCAAATTGCCAACATCTGCTGGATCATCAAGAAAGCAAGAGAGTTCCAGAAAAATATCTATTTCTGCTTTATTGACTATGTCAAAGCCTTTGACTGTATGGATCACAATAAACTGTGGAAAATTCTGAAAGAGATGGGAATATCAGACTACCTGACCTGCCTCTTGATAAACCTGTAGGCAGGTCAGGAACTAATAGTTAGAACTGGACATGGAACAATGGATTGGTTCCAAATAGGAAAAGGAGTATGTCAAGGCTGTATATTGTCACCCTGATTATTTAACTTATATGCAGAGTACATCATGCAAAATACCGGGCTAGATGAAGCACAGACTGGAGTCAAGATTGCTGGGAGAAATATCAATAACCTCAGATATGCAGATGACACCATCCTTATGGCAGAAAGTGAAGAGGAACTAAAAAGCCTCTTGATGAAAGTGAAAGAGGAGAGTGAAAAAGTTGGCTTAAAGCTCAACATTCAGAAAACTAAGATCATGGCATCCAATACCATCACTTCATGGTAAATAGACGGGGAAACAGTGGAAATAGTGGCTGACTTTATTTTTCTGGGCTCCAAAATCACTGCAGATGGTGACTGCAGCTATGAAATTAAAAGATACTCCTTGGAAGGAAAGTTATGACCAACCTAGATAGCATATTGAAAAGCAGAGATATTACTTTGCCAACAAAGGTCCATCTAGTCAAGGCTATGGTTTTTCCAGTAGTCATGTATGGATGTGAGAGTCGGACTGTGAAGAAAGCTGAGCGCCAAAGAATATATGCTTTTGAAGTGTGGTGTTGGAGAAGACTCGAGAGTCCCTTGGACTGCAAGGAGATCCAACCAGTCCATTCTGAAGGAGATCATCAGGATTTCTTTGGAGGGAATGATGCTGAAGCTGAAACTCCAGTACTTTGGCCACCTCATGCGAAGAGTTGACTAATTGGAAAAGACTGTGATGCTGGGAGGGACTGGGGGCAGGAGAAGAAGGGGACGACAGAGGATGAGATGGCTGGATGGCATCACTGACTCGATGGATGTGAGTCTGAGTGAACTCCGGGAGTTGGTGATGGACAGGAAGGCCTGTTGTGCCTCGATTCATGGGATCCCAAAGAGTCAGATACAACTGAGTGACTGAACTGAACTGAGATACCATATTAAAAAGCAGAGACATTACTTTGCCAACAAAGGTCTGTCTTGTCAAGGGTATGGTTTTTCCAGTGGTCATGTATGGATGTGAGAGTTGGACTATAAAGAAAGCTGAGCACTGAAGAATTGATGCTTTTGAACTGTGGTGTTGGAGAAAACTCTTGAGAGTCCCTTGGACTGCAAGGAGACCCAACCAGTCCATCCTAAAGGAGATTAGTTCTGGGTGTTCATTGGAAGGACTGATGTTGAAGCTGAAGCTCCAATATTTTGGCCACCTGATGGGAAGAGCTGACTCATTTGAAAAGACCCTGATGCTGGGAAAGATTGAGGTGGTAGGAGAAGAGGATGACAGAGGATGAGATGGTTGGATGGCATCACCGACTCAATGGACATGGGTTTGGGTGGACTCCGGGAGCTGGTGATGGACAGGGAGGCCTGGTGTGCTGTGGTTCATGGGGTCACAAAGAGTCAGACACGACTGAGTGACTGAACTGAACTGAAGTTGAAGTATATTCAGTGTTTTTTTTTAATTTTTTCCAGTGTTTTAAAAGCAATTATATTTGTCTTTAGTGAGCTTATCAGTTTAGAAGTAAACTTTATGTACCAATAATATAAACTTTTATTTCACATTTTTATTTTTGTTTTATTATTTTCATGCATAAATATTTAATTCTTATGTAGTTAAATTTAACAATCTTTCAGTATTCTGGAATCTGTGTTTCTTTATAAAAGCCCACATACATATTCAGAGGTAACAATTTCATTTGTTGATTTGCGTATTTAAATCCTTTTGAACCACTTAGAATTTATTTTAAAGCATGCCATATATATCCAGGGTTATGGGTTTTTCAGATATTTTGTGAATTCAATAAATATTTCTAAAATAAAGGGAAATGGAGAAAAAGAGATCAACAGAAGGAACGAGAGGGAAGTAGATGGATGGAGGCAGGGAAGAAAAAAAAAGAAAGAGAAGAGCCAGCTTAGGGCAAAAATTCTCCTCCCTCTGGGTTGGGGCCAGAAGGGCCATATTTGGAGGTAAAAGAACAAGAGATTAGGATGACTTGTGATACAATCAGGGTCAGAGACTGTTAGAGAAGGGAAGAAAGCATCTTCCACAATTGTATCTACATATGTTGAGCCTGACACCCAGAGAGACTGAGGAACTGATTCAGTTCAGTTCAGTCGCTCAGTCGTGTTCTATTCTTTGCAACCCCATGGACTGCAGTATGCCAGGCCTCCCTGTCCATCACCAACTCCAGGAGTTTACTCAAATTCATGTCCATTGAGTCAGTGATGCCATCCAACCATGTCATCCTCTGTCATCCCCTTCTCCTCCTGCTTTCAATCTTTCCCAGCATCAGGGTTTTTTCAAATGAGTCAGTTCCTCGCATCAGGTGGCCAAAGTATTGGAGTTTCAGCTTTAGCATTAGTCCTTCAGATGAGTATTTATGACTGATTTCCTTTAGGATTGATGGGTTGGGTCTCCTTGCAGTCCAAGGGACTCTCAAGAGTCTTCTCCAACACCACACTTCAAAAGCATCAATTCCTCCATGCTCAGCTTTCTTTATAATCCAACTCTCACATTCATGCATGACCACTAGAAAAACCATAGCCTTGACTAGACGGACATTTGTTGGCAAAGTAATATCTCTGCTTTTTAATATGCTGTCTAGGTTGGTCATAACTTTCCTTCCAAGGAGTAAGTGTCTTTTAATTTCATGGCTGCAATCACCATCTACAGTGATTTTGGAGCCCAGAAAAGTAAAGTCAGCCACAGTTTCTACTGTTTCCCTATCTATTTGCCATGAAGTGATGGGACTGGAGGCCATGATTTAGTTTTCTGAATGTTTAGCTTTAAGCCATCTTTTTCACTCTCCTCTTTCACTTTCATCAAGAGGTTCGTTAGTTCTTCTTCACTTACTGCCATAAGGATGGTGTCATCTGCATATCTGAGGTTATTGATAGTTCTCCCAGCAATCTTGACTCCAGCCGGTGCTTCTTCCAGCTCAGTATTTTACATGATGTACTCTGCATGTAAGTTAAATGAGCAGGGTGACAATATACAGCCTTGACGTATTCCTTTTCCTATTTGGAATCAGTCTATTCCGCGTCCATTTCGAACTGTTGATTCCTGACCTGCATACAGGTTTCTCAAGAGGCAGGTCAGGTGGTCTTATATTCCCATCTCTTTCAGAATTTTCCACAGTTTATTGTGATCCATACAGTCAAAGGCTTTGGCATAGTCAATAAAGCAGAAATAGATATTTTTCTGGAACTCTCCTGCTTTCTCGATGATCCAGCGGATGCTGGCAATTTGATCTCTGGTTCCTCTGCCTTTTCTAAAATCAGCTTGATCATATGAAATTTGATGGTTCACGTATTGCTGAAATCTGGCTTGGAGAATTTTAAGCATTTTACTAGCATGTGAGATGAGTGCAATTGTGCAGTAGTTTGAGCATTCTTTGGCATTGGAATGACAAGTGACCTTTTCCAATCCTGTGGCCACTGCTGAGTTTTCTAAATTTGCTGGTATATTGAGTGCAGCACTTTAACAGCATCATCTTTCAGGATTTGAAATAGCTCCACTGGAATTCCATC
>NW_024071324.1:0-7841 GCF_014754425.2 Oryx dammah
GAACACAAGATCTGACAGCAAGAAGTTTGCAACAGCTAATCACACCCCTCCCTCATGTTTCCTATATGTGGCCTTTGCTGAAAGCTTTGAGAGAGTTTGTGATTTTTCTTTGCATTGACTTAGGCTTTTATTCTCTTTTTAATACAAGCATTTAAAATTATAAGCACGTCTAGATATGCATCTCACGAATTCTGATATGCTGTGGTTTTATTCTCACTCAGTTACAATATTTTCTAATCTTTTTATTTTTTTACCTCTTTTTAAAATTTTAATTGGAGGTTAATTACTTTACATTATTGTGGTGGTTTTTGCCATACGTTCACATTAATCACATGTGTTCCTCATCCTGATTCTCCCTCCCACATCCATCCCCATCCCATATTTCAGGGTCATCCCCGTGCACCAGCCCTGAGCACCCTGTCTCATGCATCAAACCTGGACTGGCGAGATCTATTTCATATATGATAATATACATGTTTCCGTGCTATTCTCTCAAACCATTGCACCCTTGCCTTCTCCCACAGAATGCTAAGGTATGTTCTTTACATCTGTGTCTCTTTTGCTGTCTCGCATATAGGGTCATTGTTATCATCTTTCTAAATTCCATATATATGCGTTAATTTTTCTTTCTGACTTACTTTTCTCTGCTTAATAGGCTCCAGTTTCATCCACCTCATTAGAACTGATGCAAATGCATTCTTTATAATAGCTGAGTAATATTCTACTGTCTATATGTACCACAGATTTCATCTCCATTCGTCTGCTGATGGACATCTAGGTTCCTTCCATGTCCTATCTGTTGTAAACAGAGCTGCAATGAACATTAGGGCACATCTGTCTTTTAATTCTGGTTTCTTGAAGATGGCGGAGGAATAGGAAGAGAAGACCACTTTCTCCCTCACAAAATCCTCAAAAGATCATTTCAACGCAGAGCAAACTCCACAAAACAACCTCTGAATGCAGGCAGAGGACATCAGGCAACCAGAAAAGCAGACCATTGTCTTCAAAAACAGGTAGGAAAAAATATAAAAGACGAGAAAAGAGACAAAGGAGGTGGGGAGGGAGCTCCATCCTGGGAAGGGAAGCCCATCCCGGGAAGGGAATTCTAAGAAGAGAGGTTTCCAAACACAAGGAAACACTCTACCTGCAGAGTCTGTGGCGAGCCTTGGAAACACAGAAGGCAACATAACAGGAAGGAAAAACAAATAAAGAATTAAAACCAACAGTAACTCCCCCAGCGGAAAAGCCACGCAGACGCCTGCATCTGCCACTAGCAAGTAGGGGCAGGGCAGGGAAGCGCGGGAGGCGCGGGCTGCCGTGCTCAGTAAGAAGCAGACAGAAACGCCCCACGTGTAACCAGAGCGATTGAACTTGGGCTAGCAAACCAGACTGGGGAATAGCTACCATGCGAAAAGCTGGAACATAAGACCCTGCCAGGACCGTGCACAGAACAAAGGACAGAATGGAAATAGCCGGCTGCAGACCATCCCCCTCCGGGGACAGGCAGCCAGAGCCGTAAGGGCTGGAAAGGGGCAATCGCAGCCTCGGAGAGACTTTACCTAACAAACTGCAGGCAGACTTCTTTGCTGAGACTTCAGAGGATGCTGAACAGTCACCATCCGCCTCACAAGGAGCACCAGAAGTACACCCAGAAAACCGAGCAGTAGAGACAGAGAAGGGGACAAGTCGCGGCGACTGCGCTCGCCAAGCTCCTGAGCTGCTCAGACCTGGGAGGGGCGCAGAGCGCAGTCCCAAACAAGTCTGTGCCTCTGAGGGCTACCTGGGCGCCAAACCTGAGTGGTTTGGACTGGGGAGGTGCGTGCAGCCTGGGGCCGGCCTCGGATGGTTCCCGCTGAGCACCATGGAGCCAGAGCGGTTTGTGCACCGTGGGAGGGGGCAGGTCGAGTGGGGCTGAGACGCTGTGTGCCTACAACAGTGCTATTTGTTTGCAGCATTCCTCCCTCCCCACAGCGCGACTGAACTAGTGAGCCTAAAAAAAAAAAAAAAAAGTGTCCACCACCGCCCCCCCAGTGTCAGGACGGAATTCAGACACTGAAGGGACCAGCAAACAGAAGAAGTTAAACAGAGGGAACCGCCCTGGAATTGACCCCACACGGCCGATAACATCAGAGAAGTGCCAGATATATCTTCACTATTTTTACAATCATTCCTTTTTTTTTCCTTTTTTTTTCTTTTTCTTTCTTTTTTTTTCTAAATATTTAAAAAATTGTTGTCTTCTATTTCTCTTTTTATTTCTATAACTTACTATTACTTTTCAAAAAAAAAAAAGGCTCTACTTTTTTTAGGCAAACACCATATATAGTCTTCGCATGGTTTTTGTTGGTATTTCTTTTTTAATCTTGTGTGGGGTTTTTTTTCTTATTTTTTTTCCTTATTATTTTTTTCTTTTCATTATTTTTTCTTTCTTCCTTCTGCTTCTTCTCTTTAATATTGTATTTTTGAAAATCCAACCTCTACTCTAGGTTTTTAATCTTTGCTTTTCGGTTTTTTTTGTCAATCTGGTACATTTCATAACCCAATTTTACCTGACAGCGAGATTACTGGCTTGACCACTCTCTCCTCCTTTTTGACTCTCCTTTTTCTCCACCAGGTGGCCTCTGTCTCTCTCCCCCCACCCCCATCTCTTCTATATCCAACTCTGTGATTCTCTGTGTGTTCTAGATGGTGGAGAACACCTAAGGAACTGATTACTGGCTGGACTTGCCTCTCTCCTTTTCATTCCTCTCTCTTACCCTCCTGGCCACCTCTGTCTACTTCCTCTCTCTCCTCTTCCCTGTATAACTCTGTGAATATCTCTGAGCAGTCCAGACTATGGAGCACACATAAGGAAGTGACTATTGACTAGCTTGCTCTCTCCTCTTTTGATCTCACTGTATCTCATTCCAGTCACCTCTAACTACCCCCTCCCTCTTTACTTCTCCATGTAACCCAGTGAACCTCTCTGGGTGTCCCTCAGTGTGGAGAAACCTTTCATCTTTAACCTAGATGTTTTATCATCAGTGCTGTATAGATGGAGAAGTCTAGAGACCACTTTAAAAATAAAACCAAAAACCAGAAGAAGGAGGCTTAAGTCCAAAGCTTGAGGACATCAGAGAACTCCTGAATTCAGGGAACATTAAGCAATAGGAGCTCATCAAATGCCTCCATACCTACACTGAAACAAAGCTCCACCCAAGGGCCAACAAGTTCCAGAGCAAGACATCTCACACAAATTCTCCAGCAACACAGGAACACACCTCAGAGCTTCAATATACAAGCAGCTCAAAGTGACTCCAAACCTTTAGACGTCTCATAACACATTACTGGTCACTCCACTGCACTTCAGAGAGAAGAAACCCAGCTCCAACCATCAGACCTCAAACACAAGCCTCCCTAACCAGGAAACCTTGAAAAGCCATTGATACAACCCCACCCACAGTGAGGAAGCTCCACAATAAAGAGAACTCCACAAACTACCAGGATGTAAAAAGGCCATCCCAAACGCAGCAATATAACCCAAGATGAAGAGACAGAGGAATACTCAACAGGTAAAGGAACAGGAGAAATGCCCACCAAACCAAACAAAAGAGGAAGAGATAGGGAATCTACCCGAGAAAGAATTCCGAATATTGATAGTGAAAATGATCCAAAATCGTGAAATCAAAATGGAATCACAGATAAATACCCTAGAGACAAGGATTGAGAAGATGCAAGAAAGGTTTAACAAGGACCTAGAAGAAATAAAAAAGTCAATATATAATGAATAATGCAATAAATGAGATCAGAAACACTCTGGAGGCAACAAATAGTAGAATAACGGAGGCAGAAGATAGGATAGTGAAATAGAAGATAGAATGGTAGAAATAAATGAATCAAGGAGGAAAAAAGAAAAACGAATTAAAAGAAATGAGGACAATCTCAGAGACCTCCAGGAAAATATGAAACGCTCCAACATTTGAATTATAGGAGTCCCAGAAGAAGAAGACAAAAAGAAAGACCATGAGAAAATCCTTGAGGAGATAATAGTTGAAAACTTCCCTAAAATGGGGAAGGAAATAATCACCCAAGTCCAAGAAACACAGAGAGTTCCAAATAGGATAAACCCAAGGCAAAACACCCCAAGACACATATTAATCAAATTAACAAAGATCAAACACAAAGAACAACTATTAAAAGCAGCAAGGGAAAAACAACAAATAACACACAAGGGGATTCCCATAAGGATAACAGCTGATCTCTCAATAGAAACTCTTCAGGCCAGGAGGGAATGGCAAGACATACTTAAAGTGATGAAAGAAAATAACCTACAGCCCAGATTACTATACTCAGCAAGGATCTCATTCAAATATGAAGGAGAAATCAAAAGCTTTACAGACAAGCAAAAGCTGAGAGAATTCAGCACCAACAAACCAGCTCTCCAACAAATTCTAAAGGATAATCTCTAGACAGGAAACACAAAAAGGGAGTATAAACCCGAACCCAAAATAATAAAGTAAATGGCAATGGGATCATACTTATCAATAATTACCTTAAACGTAAATGGATTGAATGCCCCAACCAAAAGGCAAAGACTGGCTGAATGGATACAAAAACAAGAACCCTCTATATGCTGCTTACAAGAGACCCACCTCAAAACAAGGGACACATATGGACTGAAAGTGAAGGGTTGGAAAAAGATATTCCATGCAAATAGAGACCAAAAGAAAGCAGGACTGGCAATACTCATATTGATAAAATAGACTTTAAAACAAAGGCAGTGAAAAGAGACAAAGAAGGCCACTACATAATGATCAAAGGATCAATCCAAGAATAAGATATAACAATTATAAATACATATGCACCCAATATAGGAGCACCGCAATATGTAGGACAAATGCTAACAAGTATGAAAGGGGAAATTAACAACACAATAATAGTGGGAGACTTTAATACCCCACTCACACCTATGGACAGATCAACTAAACAGAAAATTAACAAAGAAATGCAAACTTTAAACGATACATTAGACAAGTTAGAACTAATTGATATCTATAGGACATTTCACCCCAAAACAGTGAATTTCACCTTTTTTCTCAAGTGCTCATGGAATCTTCTCCAGGATAGATCACATCCGGGGCCATAAATATAAACCTGATAAATTCAAAAAAAATCAAAATCATTCCAAGCATCTTTTCTGACCATAATGCATTGATTAGATCTCAATTACAGGAGGAAAACTATTAAAAATTCCAACATATGGAGGCTGAACAACACGCTTCTGAATAACCAACAAATCACAGAAGAAATAAAAAAAAGAAATGAAAATATGCATGGAAACTAATGAAAATGGAAACACAACAACCCAAAACCTCTGGGACACTATAAAAGCAGTGCTAAGAGGAAAGTTCATAGCAATACAGGCATACCTCAAGATACAAGAAAAAAGTCAAATAAATAAACTAACTCTACACCTAAAGCAACTAGAAAAGGAAGAATTGGAGAACCCCAGAGTTAGCAGAAAGAAAGAAATCTTAAAAATTAGGGCAGAAATAAATGCAAAAGAAACAAAAGAGACCATAGCAAAAATCAACAAAGCCAAAATCTGGTTCTTTGAAAGGATAAATAAAATTGACAGGCCATTAGCCAGACTCATCAAGAAGCAAAGAGAGAAAAATCAAATCAATAAAATTAGAAATGCAAATGGAGAGATCACAACAGACAACACAGAAATACAAAGGATCATAAGAGACTACTATCAGCAATTATATGCCAATAAAATGGACAACCTGGAAGAAATGGACAAATTCTTAGAAAAGTACAATTTTCCAAAACTGAACCAGGAAGAAATAGATAATCGTAACAGACCCATCACAAGCACGGACATTGAAACTGTAATCAGAAATCTTCCAGCAAACGAAAGCCCAGGTTCAGACGGCTTCACAGCTGAATTCTACCAAATAGTTTGAGAAGAGTTAACACCTATCCTACTCAGACTTTTCCAGAAAATTGCAGATGAAGGGAAACATCCAAACTCATTCTATGAGGCCACCATCACCCTAATACCAAAACCTGACAAATATACTACAAAAAAAGAAAACTACAGGCCAATATCACTGATGAACATAGGTGCAAAAATCCTCAAAAAAATTCTAGCAATCAGAATCCAACAACACATTAAAAAGATCATACACCATGACCAAGTGGGCTTTATCCCAGGGATGCAAGGATTCTTCAATATCCACAAATCAATCAATGTAATTCACCACATTAACAAATTGAAAAATAAAAACCATATGATTATCTCAATAGATGCAGAGAAGGCCTTTGACAAAATTCAACATCCATTTATGATAAAAACTCTCCAGAAAGCAGGAATAGAAGGAACATACCTCAACATAATAAAAGCTATATATGACAAACCCACAGCAAACATTATCCTGAATGGTGAAAAATTGAAAGCATTTCCCCTAAAGTCAGGAAAAAGACAAGGGTGCCCACTTTCACCACTAGTATTCAACATTATTTCTGGAAGTTTTAGCCACAGCAATCAGAGCAGAAAAATAAATAAAAGGAATCCAAATTGGAAAAGAAGTAAAACTCTCACTGTTTGCAGATGACATGGTCCTCTACATAGAAAACCCTAAACACTCTACCAGAAAATTACTAGAGCTAATTAATGAATATAGTAAAGTTGCAGGATATAAAATCAACACACAGAAATCCCTTGCATTCCTATACACTAATAATGAGAATGTAGAAAAAGAAATAAAGGAAACAATTCCATTCACCATTGCAACAAAAAGAATAAAATACTTAGGAATATATCTACCTAAAGAAACTAAAGACCTATATACAAAAACTATGAAACACTGATGAAAGAAATCAAAGAGGACTCTAATAGATGGAGAAATATACCATGCTCATGGGTTGGAAGAATCAATATAGTGAAAATGAGTATACTACCCAAAGCAATTTACAAATTCAATGCAATCCCTATCAAGATACCAGCGATATTTTTCACAGAACTAGAACAAATAATTTCAAGATTTGTATGGGAATACAAAAAATCTCGAATAGCCAAAGCAATCTTGAGAAAGAAGAATGGAACTGGAGGAATCAACTTGCCTGACTTCAGGCTCTACTACAAAGCCACAGTCATCAAGACAGTATGGTATTGGCACAAAGACAGAAATATAGATCAATGGAACAAAATAGAAAGCCCAGAGATAAATCCACACATGTATGAACACCTTATCTTTGACAAAGGAGGCAAGAATATACAATGGAGTAAAGACAATCTCTTTAACAAGTGGTGCTGGGAAAACTGGTCAACCACCTGTAAAAGAATGAAACTAGATCACTTTCTAACACCGCACACAAAGATAAACTCAAAATGGATTAAAGATCTAAATGTAAGACCAGAAACTATAAAACTCTTAGAGGAGAACTAGGCAAAACACTCTCCAACATAAACCACAGCAGGATCCTCTATGATCCACCTCCCAGAATTCTGGAAATAAAAGCAAAAATAAACAAATGGGACCTTATAAAATTAAAAGCTTCTGCACAACAAAGGAAAATATAAGCAAGGTGAAAAGACAGCCTTCTGAATGGGAGAAATTAATAGCAAATGAAGCAACTGACAAACAACTAATCTCAAAAATATACAAGCAACTCCTGCAGCTCAATTCCAGAAAAATAAACGACCCAATCAAAAAATGGGCCAAAGAACTAAATAGACATTTCTGCAAAGAAGACATATGGATGGCTAACAAACACATGAAAAGATGCTCAACATCACTCATTATTAGAGAAATGCAAATCAAAACCACAATGAGGTACCACTTCACACCAGTCAGAAT
>NW_024071325.1:0-7837 GCF_014754425.2 Oryx dammah
AATCTATGTAAATGAAACTATTTGTATGGTGCTCTGCCCTTCTTCACAACTCAAGTTAATCATTTTATGGCCCAAGATAAACCATTTGGAGCCAAGGTTATCCCAAAATACATCTTATGGGTGAGGGGCCTGGTGCCTTTCTGAGTTTTGAGACATTCCTTTCTTTCATTAACAGAGTGCTGGTGACTATATAACATCCAGCTAAAGACCAGCAGGGAGGTACTCTTTCTGCCCCCTTCTGATGCCTATGTCAGAAGCTTTCTCTATCTCCTTTATACTTTAATAAAACTTTGTTACACAAAAGCTCTGAGCAATCAAGCCTTGTCTCTGGCCCTGGATTGAATTCTTCTCCACTGGGGGCCAAGAATCCCAGCGTCGTAATTCAACAACAACGTTTCATCTTGGGGGCTCGTCCGGGATCCTTCAGGACAAGGTAGGGATGCTTGGAGCTCCAGTTCTTTGTTCTCTTAGCGAACACGTTTTCTGCTGTGCTTTACTAACTCTACAGTGTGCTTGTGTGAATGAATGACATGCCCTGCGCAAAGCAAGTGAGGAGCCCTGCTCTGTGGTTCCACGGTGATCTCATACGGCTTATGGCAGAAACCTGTTGGGGGTTTCTACTGACCTGCCAAGGCCAAGAGGCACCCAATGTCTCCTTTGGGAACCGACCAGAAATGGGCAAAGTGTGTGGACAGAACTCTCCTTTCTAGGTCAAACTTTTCGGTCTCTTTGATCATTTCATAACTCCTTGGCAATTAGAAGTACTAACCTAATCTATCGGACCATAGACTTTCAAGGGACTTGTGATCTATACTGTTATTGTGTACTGTGGCAAACTTGGATTGGTAGTCAAGAAAGCGCCTAGCATCGTTAGG
Source organism: Oryx dammah (assembly GCF_014754425.2). Taxonomy (NCBI): domain Eukaryota; kingdom Metazoa; phylum Chordata; class Mammalia; order Artiodactyla; family Bovidae; genus Oryx; species Oryx dammah. Next base: position 876 of record NW_024071325.1, read on the forward strand.
AATCAAAAGTTCGGAAGGTAGATGGAGCTCTAGCCCCAAGACCATCTCAGAGGTTAAAGGTTACTCAGATTGGGACTGCAATGGGTTTTTTTTCCTTTGGTAACACTGGCTCTTAGTGGACCAGAGGAGGCTCTTATACTGGTGTGGTGATGCTTGAAAAGAACATCCCAGCTCTATGTTCATACCGGTCTTATTGTTGTCAGGAATATACTCAGGGTCGTGCACAGGCACTCAGGTGATGAATGTTTCCCCCAGCGGTCTTAGCTTGCATTCCGGAAGGTTACTCTGATTGCACCCCAGGTGGCATCAGAGGCAAGCAAGGTTAAAGGTGAAGAGCTGGACGTCAGGTAGAGATGCTATCAGGTCTACCCCTGGTACATCCCCACCCCATCTCGGTGGTAGAACCGGGAGGGTCGAGACAGCGCCTGCATCGGTAAGGGACAGACTAAGTCCAACCAGGAAGGAAAAGTTTTTGGTGTAAAGTCTGTCTACACCCCCATCTAGAGCAGGGAGGAACGCCTCCGGTAGAAAAATGGCGCTGGTCACTTTTTTTCTCTCTTACAGATGGGAGCTAACAACTCCAGCCTCACTCCTTTGAACTGTTGTTGAGGCCTGATAGAGGCCATGACTAAAATAGGCTGGAGCAAGCATCCTGGAAACAGCTGAGACACTGCCCAGGCGGGATCAAAATTAATTACCCCAGACGGGAGGACTCAGCCTGTCAGCATGCTCCCCATAGCCTGGTCTGTGCCAATCGGGACGAGGATAGATATCTCCTAAGAAAGCCCACGCGTGCGAAAATCTAGCCAATTAGTAGATGCAAAGAAACCCTTGTAACCAATCCAACCTTGCCAATTCCGTCTTTGTCCTAAATCTATAAATATTGCTGTAATCCAGGGCTCGGGGCTCTGGCTTTATTCCACTGTGTTGGATGCAGCCAGGGTCCTGGCTCGAGCTAGCAATAAATTCCCTTTTTGCGTTTGCATTGCCGCGGATGTCTTGTTCTCTCAGTTCTCGAGATCGAGACCTTGGGCAGAACACTGTATCCTGGAAAACTGGAATAGATTTGATTCCCAGGGCTTAAAGGAGACACACCTGGTCTTCCTATGCGATACTGCATGGCCACGGTACCCATTGGAGGACGGCAAACGGTGGCTGGTTGGAGGGTCTCTTAAGTATAATACTGTTTTACAATTAGACCGGTTCTGTAAGGAACAAGGGAAATGGGTAGGAGGAGCATTATGTGTTGCCCTTTTTCTCTCTGCGAAATATGCCAGACTTATGTCCTAAGGGTATAGATTTGGGCGTGAAACCTTCAGCTCCCTTCTGTCTTCTTAATTTGCCCCCATACCCGGGGCTCCAAGCTGAGCTAACTGAAAGCCAGAGAACCCGCCTCAGAACAGCGCTTTGGTCTCAGTGGAAATCCAAACTGAGATTCAAACTGCCCAAGTGGAGGTCCAAACAACTCCTGTCTCAGTACGACCTCAGACTACTCTGGTTTCAATAGAAACTCAGACCATCGAAGTAAGAGATGGGATGGAGGACAGGAGACAAAGAGACAAAGAAAAACAGGTTTCTCCAGTCTATCCCTGGGATCATATGCGCAGAACAGCCAGAGAGACTGAGGAACAGCCACACAAGCTTTTGCCTCTTTATGAAACACCCACCGGGAGAAATAATCAGTCCATGAGAGTTAGTAAGCCTTTTTCTTATCAAGAAATACAAAGAATCAAGGAGGATCTGGGAGACTATTTAGAGGACCCAGAAAAATATATTAGAGCTTTTTAAGGTGTTACTCTGCTTTATGACCTTACTTGGAAGGATGTGATGTATATCTTGGAACAAACTCTGACTCCTGACTCAAAGACTTGAGTTTTGGGAAAAATGGTTGCTTATGGAGATGAATGGCTTGGTAATGAATCAGTAGGGAAGAGGGAGGACGAGATAGCGGCCCTCCCCACTGGGAATCAGGCGGTCCCAACTATAGAACCAGACTGGGACTACAATTCAGCTAAAGGAGGATGGAATCAGAGTCATTTTGTCAGATGTATTCTTGAAGGACTCAGGCAGGCGCATTCTAAGCCTTTAAACTATAGCAAATTGGCAGACATAGAACAGGAGGAGAAGGAAGCTCCTGGTAAATTCCTAGATAGACTAAGAGAAGCTCTTCGCAGATTCACTGAGATTGATCCCGAAAGTGAAGAAGGAAAAGTGATTTAAAAGATAGATTTATCACTCAGTCAGCTCCAGATATCTGCCATAAGCTACAAAAACGGGCGTATGGACCAAATCAGTCTTTAGATATTCTGTTACAACTGGCTCAGATGGTCTATTACGGTAGGGAATATGAGGAAAAGAAAGAAAGGCAAAGAAAGACAAAGGAAAAGGCGGAAGCCTTCGCAATGGCTATGAAAAACGCTCTTAAACAGCTAGAGAGAAATGCCCAGAGGGACCCAGGTGAAAAGGGATGGGCTTGCTATTACTGTGGAAAGGAGGGGCACCTCAAGCGGGATTGCCCTCAGGCATCTAAGCCGCCCCAGCTCCAAGTCCGGTCTGCAAAGGACCACACTGGAAGAGAGACTGCCCTCAGAGGCATAGTTCTCTGGGTCGGACTCTCAAGACAATCAGGACTGAAGGTGCCCGGGGGTCCCCACACAAGCTCCCGTCCTAATTACGCCTGAGGAACCCCAGGTATTAATAATTGTGAGGGGCCAATCCGTGGATTTCCTTTTAGATACTGGGGCAACTTACTCTGTGCTTACTGAAGCCCCTGGCCCACTTTCTTCCCGATCCGCTTCCGTAATGGGACTGTCGGGACGAGCCAAAAGGATTATTTCAGTTATTCTTTATCTTGCATCTGGGATTCTGTGCTATTTTCACACGAGTTTCTGATCGTGCCAGAATCTCCCTCACCCGTTTTGGGGAGGGATATACTGAGCAAGGTCCATGCCTCTGTTTTTATGAATATGGAGCCCTCCCTTTCTCTTCCTCTAGTTGAACAAAATGTAAATCCTAGAGTATGGGCTGATGGAAAATCTGTGGGTTGAGCACAAAATGCTATTCCTGTAGTTGTCAAGCTCAAAGACCCACACTTATTTCCACAGAAGAAGCAGTATCCTCTGAAACCTGAGGTTAAGGAAGGGTTAAAACCCATCATCAAAAATTTAAAGGAACAGGGACTATTAATTCCCTGTAACAGTCCTTGCAACACTCCTATTTTGGGTATAAAGAAATCAAATGGTAAATGGAGACTAGTTCAAGATTTACGTATAGTAAATGAGGCTGTAGTTCCTTTACACCCCGTGGAGCCTAATCCTTGTACTCTATTGTCTGAAATTCCTGAACAAGCCAAATATTTCTCAGTAATTGATTTAAAAGATGCCTTCTATTCAGTGCCTTTGGTGGAGGAAAGTCAATTTCTTCTTGCCTTTGAAGACCCTATGCAGCCAGCTTCTCAGTTAACCTGGACAGTTTTGCCCCAGGGATTTCGTGACAGTCCTCACTTATTTGGACAAAGTTTGTCATGGGATCTACAAAACTTTAATAGCTCTGAAGCGGTGGTGTTATAATATGTAGATGATATTTTGCTCTGTGCTGAGACAGAGGAAGCTTGTTCGCGAGCCTCAGAAGATTTCTTAAACTTTCTGGCAGGCTGTGGTTACAAGGCATCAAGAGAAAAGGCTCAGCTTTGTCAACAATCAGTTAGATATCTGGGCCTAATCATATCAGAAGGGACTAGGGCCATAGGCCCTGAGAGAATTAAGCCTATACTAAATCATCCCCTACCTATGACTTTAAGACAATTGAGAGGATTTGGGGGAATCACAGGTTACTGTTGCATTTGGATTCCGGGTTATGGGGAACTTGCCCAGCCTTTATATAAACTTATAGCTGAAACTCAGCAGGCTCAAACTGACAAACTGGTTTGGTCTCCAGAAACTCAAAAGGTTTTTAAGGTTCTTCAGACTGCTCTCCTGCAAGCTCCAACTCTGAGCTTGCCCACAGGGTCAGAATTTAATTTGTCACTGAAAGGAAAGGTATGGCCTTGGGAGTTTTGACACAACCCCGAGGGCCTCACCAGCAACCTATTGATTATCTAAGCAGAGATTTAGATGTAATTTCACGTGGGTGGCCCCACTGCCTAAGAGTAATTGGGGCAGCGGCTTTATTAGCACCTGAAGCTTTAAAAATAATTAATGGATGAAACCTTACTGTACTGACTTCTCATGATGTGAGTGGAATCTTAAATTCTAAGGTTAATATTTGGATGATAGACAGTAGGCTTCTTAAATATCATTTATTGTTGTTAAAAAGACCAGTAACTAAGCTTAAAGTCTGTGAAAATTTAAATCCTGCCACTTTCCTTCCTGAGAAGGAAAATGAAACACCTGATCACGATTGTTCTCAATTCCTAACTTTAAACTATGCAGCTCGGGAAGATCTAATGGATACCCCATTAGACAATCCTGACCTGGAAATATTTACAGATGGCAGTTCTTTTGTTCAGGATGGAAAGCGTAAAGCAGGTTATGCCGTGGTGACTGCTGAACAGGTTTCAGAAGCAAAATCTCATCCCCAGGGGACCGGTGCTCAGTTAGCGGAGCTTGTGGCTCTGACCTGAGCTCTAGAGTTAAGCAAAGGACAGCGGGTAAATATCTACACGGATTCTAAGTATGCTTATTTGACTTTACATGCTCATGCTGCAATATGGAAAGACAGTTTAAAACAGCAACAGGTGAACCTATTGAGCATTTCAGAGAGATCGAGGGACTTTTAACTGCTATATATTGTCCTAAAGAAGTAGCTGTTATGCATTGCAAAGGGCACAGCAGGGATGGGAGTAAAGTAGTCAAAGGTAATCAGCTGGCTGACTGTCAAGCCAGAAAATCGGCACTTTACAAAACCCCTTCACTGCAGACGCCTTTGATCTGGACAGGTCCTGTGGAACAGGAAAAACCACAATATACTGAGGAAGAATTAGAAAGATATGAAAAAAGAGGAGCAAAGATTGCTGATAAAGGATGGTTACAGTCTGAGGATGGATGATTAATAATTCCTGAAAATGCTCAATGGAAAATTCTTAAGGGTTTACATCAGAGTTTTCATTTCGGTGCAGAGAGTACTTACCAAATGGCTTCTCGTTTGTTTGAAGGTAAAAATGTAATGAAAACTTTAAAGAATATTATCAAAAGGTGTGAGGTTTGTCAGAAAAATAACCCAAAGACTGAAAAGCTAGCAAAATCTGGATTACAAAGAAGTGGGAAGTATCCTGGAGAGGACTGGAAAATTGATTTTACTCATATGCCAAAAGCTAATGGATATTCTTGCTAACAAGTTTGAGTAGATACTTTTACTGGATGGATTGAGGCTTTTCCCTGTCGTAGTGAACAGGCTATGGAGGTTATAAAGATTTTAATCCATGAAATTATCCCCAGGTTTGGGCTGCCACGGAGCCTTCAGAGTGACAATTGCTCCGCCTTTAAAGCTGCTGTAACTCAGGGGGTATCCAAAGCTCTAGGAATAGAATATCACTTACACAGTTCCTGGAGACCCCAATCCTCAGGAAAGGTTGAAAAAGCTAATGACATTATCAAAAGACATCTACGCAAATTAACTCAAGAGATGCAGGACAATTGGATTAAAGTCCTACCCATAGCTTTAATGAGGGCTCGAACTGACCCCAGAAAGGAGGGACTGTCCCCCTTTGAATGTATTTATGGAAGGCCTTTCTTACACACAGACATTGTTATAGACCCTGAAGCCTTGGAATTAACTAGTTATGTAACTCAGCTCTCAGCTTTTCAACAGGCATTAACAGAACTCCGGGAGATGACTCCTGACCCCGCCTCTGAGTCAAGCAAGCCTCTATTTGAGCCAGGAACTGAGGTCCTCATAAAAATTTTGGGATCTGGGGGCCCATTCCTCGAGCCCCTCTGGGAAGGCCCTTACCAGGTTATTCTTTCTTCTCCCACAGCTGTCAAAGTGCCAGGAATTGATTTGTGGGTACATCACACTCGAGTTAAGAGGTGGCACCCTGACGAAAACTAAGTGACGTCTTTTTATGTCTTTATTTTCTATGCTCTGACTTTGTACTTTTCAGATGGGCCTGATAACCTATGTGAGCTTACTTCTGCTGACTCCAAATATCCTGAGTCTGCCGTTTGATCCTCAAGACAATGCCTTCCTGTCCTGGGCTCACTCCTATGCTGCATTCCACAATCGGTCTAACTGCTGGGTCTGTGGAGCGCTCCCCTCTTCATCAGTGGAAGGCTTCCCGTGGTGGACATCTCCACTTCAGGGAAAAGACTTTTTCCAAGTCTGTGAATACCTTCGACAACAATCACATGCGATGCCTCTCCTTCATCTGATGACATCTACCGACCCTAAAATGGACTGGTGCAACACTTTGTACTTTAACTATGGACATAATGTGACTTTTAATTTTAACTTGTTTAATGACTATGTTGCCTTACATCTGTAACTGTATAACTGGATTTATTTCTAGCCGCATGAAAACTTTCAAGTTACAAATGGTTGCTCAAACTCCTGCTACTGCTGCAGCTGCCTCCAACTACTATTTGGGGCCCCTGGATCAGAAATCCTCAATATGAGGATTAGGAGAAAATGTTGTCTCCTCAATTTAGGGACAATGCCCCTTCTCAACTCGGAAGCAGTTATGGAACGAAAACAACGCCCCTTTTCCCTAGGCAACATAAGTCTCCTAAAAGAAAAGGGGGGAATGAGAGGGTAACAGGCAGGAAGGCCAGGGGGCTCCAAACGGAGGAAATAGCCTGCAAGTGTCAGACATTTTATCTCTCTTAAGAGGCAGGAGGAAACAAACTAGCGATATTTTTTCCTTCTCTATGTAAATTTAAAAGGAGGTTTCTCTTAAAATTCTGTTGCCATAATGACACCTGGTTTCACCTGAAGTTAACCAATGCCTTTTTCTTATGGAAATGTTT
>NW_024071326.1:0-7837 GCF_014754425.2 Oryx dammah
AATCTATGTAAATGAAACTATTTGTATGGTGCTCTGCCCTTCTTCACAACTCAAGTTAATCATTTTATGGCCCAAGATAAACCATTTGGAGCCAAGGTTATCCCAAAATACATCTTATGGGTGAGGGGCCTGGTGCCTTTCTGAGTTTTGAGACATTCCTTTCTTTCATTAACAGAGTGCTGGTGACTATATAACATCCAGCTAAAGACCAGCAGGGAGGTACTCTTTCTGCCCCCTTCTGATGCCTATGTCAGAAGCTTTCTCTATCTCCTTTATACTTTAATAAAACTTTGTTACACAAAAGCTCTGAGCAATCAAGCCTTGTCTCTGGCCCTGGATTGAATTCTTCTCCACTGGGGGCCAAGAATCCCAGCGTCGTAATTCAACAACAACGTTTCATCTTGGGGGCTCGTCCGGGATCCTTCAGGACAAGGTAGGGATGCTTGGAGCTCCAGTTCTTTGTTCTCTTAGCGAACACATTTTCTGCTGTGCTTTACTAACTCTACAGTGTGCTTGTGTGAATGAATGACATGCCCTGCGCAAAGCAAGTGAGGAGCCCTGCTCTGTGGTTCCACGGTGATCTCATACGGCTTATGGCAGAAACCTGTTGGGGGTTTCTACTGACCTGCCAAGGCCAAGAGGCACCCAATGTCTCCTTTGGGAACCGACCAGAAATGGGCAAAGTGTGTGGACAGAACTCTCCTTTCTAGGTCAAACTTTTCGGTCTCTTTGATCATTTCATAACTCCTTGGCAATTAGAAGTACTAACCTAATCTATCGGACCATAGACTTTCAAGGGACTTGTGATCTATACTGTTATTGTGTACTGTGGCAAACTTGGATTGGTAGTCAAGAAAGCGCCTAGCATCGTTAGGAATCAAAAGTTCGGAAGGTAGATGGAGCTCTAGCCCCAAGACCATCTCAGAGGTTAAAGGTTACTCAGATTGGGACTGCAATGGGTTTTTTTTCCTTTGGTAACACTGGCTCTTAGTGGACCAGAGGAGGCTCTTATACTGGTGTGGTGATGCTTGAAAAGAACATCCCAGCTCTATGTTCATACCGGTCTTATTGTTGTCAGGAATATACTCAGGGTCGTGCACAGGCACTCAGGTGATGAATGTTTCCCCCAGCGGTCTTAGCTTGCATTCCGGAAGGTTACTCTGATTGCACCCCAGGTGGCATCAGAGGCAAGCAAGGTTAAAGGTGAAGAGCTGGACGTCAGGTAGAGATGCTATCAGGTCTACCCCTGGTACATCCCCACCCCATCTCGGTGGTAGAACCGGGAGGGTCGAGACAGCGCCTGCATCGGTAAGGGACAGACTAAGTCCAACCAGGAAGGAAAAGTTTTTGGTGTAAAGTCTGTCTACACCCCCATCTAGAGCAGGGAGGAACGCCTCCGGTAGAAAAATGGCGCTGGTCACTTTTTTTCTCTCTTACAGATGGGAGCTAACAACTCCAGCCTCACTCCTTTGAACTGTTGTTGAGGCCTGATAGAGGCCATGACTAAAATAGGCTGGAGCAAGCATCCTGGAAACAGCTGAGACACTGCCCAGGCGGGATCAAAATTAATTACCCCAGACGGGAGGACTCAGCCTGTCAGCATGCTCCCCATAGCCTGGTCTGTGCCAATCGGGACGAGGATAGATATCTCCTAAGAAAGCCCACGCGCGCGAAAATCTAGCCAATTAGTAGATGCAAAGAAACCCTTGTAACCAATCCAACCTTGCCAATTCCGTCTTTGTCCTAAATCTATAAATATTGCTGTAATCCAGGGCTCGGGGCTCTGGCTTTGTTCCACTGTGTTGGATGCAGCCAGGGTCCTGGCTCGAGCTAGCAATAAATTCCCTTTTTGCGTTTGCATTGCCGCGGATGTCTTGTTCTCTCAGTTCTCGAGATCGAGACCTTGGGCAGAACACTGTATCCTGGAAAACTGGAATAGATTTGATTCCCAGGGCTTAAAGGAGACACACCTGGTCTTCCTATGCGATACTGCATGGCCACGGTACCCATTGGAGGACGGCAAACGGTGGCTGGTTGGAGGGTCTCTTAAGTATAATACTGTTTTACAATTAGACCGGTTCTGTAAGGAACAAGGGAAATGGGTAGGAGGAGCATTATGTGTTGCCCTTTTTCTCTCTGCGAAATATGCCAGACTTATGTCCTAAGGGTATAGATTTGGGCGTGAAACCTTCAGCTCCCTTCTGTCTTCTTAATTTGCCCCCATACCCGGGGCTCCAAGCTGAGCTAACTGAAAGCCAGAGAACCCGCCTCAGAACAGCGCTTTGGTCTCAGTGGAAATCCAAACTGAGATTCAAACTGCCCAAGTGGAGGTCCAAACAACTCCTGTCTCAGTACGACCTCAGACTACTCTGGTTTCAATAGAAACTCAGACCATCGAAGTAAGAGATGGGATGGAGGACAGGAGACAAAGAGACAAAGAAAAACAGGTTTCTCCAGTCTATCCCTGGGATCATATGCGCAGAACAGCCAGAGAGACTGAGGAACAGCCACACAAGCTTTTGCCTCTTTATGAAACACCCACCGGGAGAAATAATCAGTCCATGAGAGTTAGTAAGCCTTTTTCTTATCAAGAAATACAAAGAATCAAGGAGGATCTGGGAGACTATTTAGAGGACCCAGAAAAATATATTAGAGCTTTTTAAGGTGTTACTCTGCTTTATGACCTTACTTGGAAGGATGTGATGTATATCTTGGAACAAACTCTGACTCCTGACTCAAAGACTTGAGTTTTGGGAAAAATGGTTGCTTATGGAGATGAATGGCTTGGTAATGAATCAGTAGGGAAGAGGGAGGACGAGATAGCGGCCCTCCCCACTGGGAATCAGGCGGTCCCAACTATAGAACCAGACTGGGACTACAATTCAGCTAAAGGAGGATGGAATCAGAGTCATTTTGTCAGATGTATTCTTGAAGGACTCAGGCAGGCGCATTCTAAGCCTTTAAACTATAGCAAATTGGCAGACATAGAACAGGAGGAGAAGGAAGCTCCTGGTAAATTCCTAGATAGACTAAGAGAAGCTCTTCGCAGATTCACTGAGATTGATCCCGAAAGTGAAGAAGGAAAAGTGATTTAAAAGATAGATTTATCACTCAGTCAGCTCCAGATATCTGCCATAAGCTACAAAAACGGGCGTATGGACCAAATCAGTCTTTAGATATTCTGTTACAACTGGCTCAGATGGTCTATTACGGTAGGGAATATGAGGAAAAGAAAGAAAGGCAAAGAAAGACAAAGGAAAAGGCGGAAGCCTTCGCAATGGCTATGAAAAACGCTCTTAAACAGCTAGAGAGAAATGCCCAGAGGGACCCAGGTGAAAAGGGATGGGCTTGCTATTACTGTGGAAAGGAGGGGCACCTCAAGCGGGATTGCCCTCAGGCATCTAAGCCGCCCCAGCTCCAAGTCCGGTCTGCAAAGGACCACACTGGAAGAGAGACTGCCCTCAGAGGCATAGTTCTCTGGGTCGGACTCTCAAGACAATCAGGACTGAAGGTGCCCGGGGGTCCCCACACAAGCTCCCGTCCTAATTACGCCTGAGGAACCCCAGGTATTAATAATTGTGAGGGGCCAATCCGTGGATTTCCTTTTAGATACTGGGGCAACTTACTCTGTGCTTACTGAAGCCCCTGGCCCACTTTCTTCCCGATCCGCTTCCGTAATGGGACTGTCGGGACGAGCCAAAAGGATTATTTCAGTTATTCTTTATCTTGCATCTGGGATTCTGTGCTATTTTCACACGAGTTTCTGATCGTGCCAGAATCTCCCTCACCCGTTTTGGGGAGGGATATACTGAGCAAGGTCCATGCCTCTGTTTTTATGAATATGGAGCCCTCCCTTTCTCTTCCTCTAGTTGAACAAAATGTAAATCCTAGAGTATGGGCTGATGGAAAATCTGTGGGTTGAGCACAAAATGCTATTCCTGTAGTTGTCAAGCTCAAAGACCCACACTTATTTCCACAGAAGAAGCAGTATCCTCTGAAACCTGAGGTTAAGGAAGGGTTAAAACCCATCATCAAAAATTTAAAGGAACAGGGACTATTAATTCCCTGTAACAGTCCTTGCAACACTCCTATTTTGGGTATAAAGAAATCAAATGGTAAATGGAGACTAGTTCAAGATTTACGTATAGTAAATGAGGCTGTAGTTCCTTTACACCCCGTGGAGCCTAATCCTTGTACTCTATTGTCTGAAATTCCTGAACAAGCCAAATATTTCTCAGTAATTGATTTAAAAGATGCCTTCTATTCAGTGCCTTTGGTGGAGGAAAGTCAATTTCTTCTTGCCTTTGAAGACCCTATGCAGCCAGCTTCTCAGTTAACCTGGACAGTTTTGCCCCAGGGATTTCGTGACAGTCCTCACTTATTTGGACAAAGTTTGTCATGGGATCTACAAAACTTTAATAGCTCTGAAGCGGTGGTGTTATAATATGTAGATGATATTTTGCTCTGTGCTGAGACAGAGGAAGCTTGTTCGCGAGCCTCAGAAGATTTCTTAAACTTTCTGGCAGGCTGTGGTTACAAGGCATCAAGAGAAAAGGCTCAGCTTTGTCAACAATCAGTTAGATATCTGGGCCTAATCATATCAGAAGGGACTAGGGCCATAGGCCCTGAGAGAATTAAGCCTATACTAAATCATCCCCTACCTATGACTTTAAGACAATTGAGAGGATTTGGGGGAATCACAGGTTACTGTTGCATTTGGATTCCGGGTTATGGGGAACTTGCCCAGCCTTTATATAAACTTATAGCTGAAACTCAGCAGGCCCAAACTGACAAACTGGTTTGGTCTCCAGAAACTCAAAAGGTTTTTAAGGTTCTTCAGACTGCTCTCCTGCAAGCTCCAACTCTGAGCTTGCCCACAGGGTCAGAATTTAATTTGTCACTGAAAGGAAAGGTATGGCCTTGGGAGTTTTGACACAACCCCGAGGGCCTCACCAGCAACCTATTGATTATCTAAGCAGAGAATTAGATGTAATTTCACGTGGGTGGCCCCACTGCCTAAGAGTAATTGGGGCAGCGGCTTTATTAGCACCTGAAGCTTTAAAAATAATTAATGGATGAAACCTTACTGTACTGACTTCTCATGATGTGAGTGGAATCTTAAATTCTAAGGTTAATATTTGGATGATAGACAGTAGGCTTCTTAAATATCATTTATTGTTGTTAAAAAGACCAGTAACTAAGCTTAAAGTCTGTGAAAATTTAAATCCTGCCACTTTCCTTCCTGAGAAGGAAAATGAAACACCTGATCACGATTGTTCTCAATTCCTAACTTTAAACTATGCAGCTCGGGAAGATCTAATGGATACCCCATTAGACAATCCTGACCTGGAAATATTTACAGATGGCAGTTCTTTTGTTCAGGATGGAAAGCGTAAAGCAGGTTATGCCGTGGTGACTGCTGAACAGGTTTCAGAAGCAAAATCTCATCCCCAGGGGACCGGTGCTCAGTTAGCGGAGCTTGTGGCTCTGACCTGAGCTCTAGAGTTAAGCAAAGGACAGCGGGTAAATATCTACACGGATTCTAAGTATGCTTATTTGACTTTACATGCTCATGCTGCAATATGGAAAGACAGTTTAAAACAGCAACAGGTGAACCTATTGAGCATTTCAGAGAGATCGAGGGACTTTTAACTGCTATATATTGTCCTAAAGAAGTAGCTGTTATGCATTGCAAAGGGCACAGCAGGGATGGGAGTAAAGTAGTCAAAGGTAATCAGCTGGCTGACTGTCAAGCCAGAAAATCGGCACTTTACAAAACCCCTTCACTGCAGACGCCTTTGATCTGGACAGGTCCTGTGGAACAGGAAAAACCACAATATACTGAGGAAGAATTAGAAAGATATGAAAAAAGAGGAGCAAAGATTGCTGATAAAGGATGGTTACAGTCTGAGGATGGATGATTAATAATTCCTGAAAATGCTCAATGGAAAATTCTTAAGGGTTTACATCAGAGTTTTCATTTCGGTGCAGAGAGTACTTACCAAATGGCTTCTCGTTTGTTTGAAGGTAAAAATGTAATGAAAACTTTAAAGAATATTATCAAAAGGTGTGAGGTTTGTCAGAAAAATAACCCAAAGACTGAAAAGCTAGCAAAATCTGGATTACAAAGAAGTGGGAAGTATCCTGGAGAGGACTGGAAAATTGATTTTACTCATATGCCAAAAGCTAATGGATATTCTTGCTAACAAGTTTGAGTAGATACTTTTACTGGATGGATTGAGGCTTTTCCCTGTCGTAGTGAACAGGCTATGGAGGTTATAAAGATTTTAATCCATGAAATTATCCCCAGGTTTGGGCTGCCACGGAGCCTTCAGAGTGACAATTGCTCCGCCTTTAAAGCTGCTGTAACTCAGGGGGTATCCAAAGCTCTAGGAATAGAATATCACTTACACAGTTCCTGGAGACCCCAATCCTCAGGAAAGGTTGAAAAAGCTAATGACATTATCAAAAGACATCTACGCAAATTAACTCAAGAGATGCAGGACAATTGGATTAAAGTCCTACCCATAGCTTTAATGAGGGCTCGAACTGACCCCAGAAAGGAGGGACTGTCCCCCTTTGAATGTATTTATGGAAGGCCTTTCTTACACACAGACATTGTTATAGACCCTGAAGCCTTGGAATTAACTAGTTATGTAACTCAGCTCTCAGCTTTTCAACAGGCATTAACAGAACTCCGGGAGATGACTCCTGACCCCGCCTCTGAGTCAAGCAAGCCTCTATTTGAGCCAGGAACTGAGGTCCTCATAAAAATTTTGGGATCTGGGGGCCCATTCCTCGAGCCCCTCTGGGAAGGCCCTTACCAGGTTATTCTTTCTTCTCCCACAGCTGTCAAAGTGCCAGGAATTGATTCGTGGGTACATCACACTCGAGTTAAGAGGTGGCACCCTGACGAAAACTAAGTGACGTCTTTTTATGTCTTTATTTTCTATGCTCTGACTTTGTACTTTTCAGATGGGCCTGATAACCTATGTGAGCTTACTTCTGCTGACTCCAAATATCCTGAGTCTGCCGTTTGATCCTCAAGACAATGCCTTCCTGTCCTGGGCTCACTCCTATGCTGCATTCCACAATCGGTCTAACTGCTGGGTCTGTGGAGCGCTCCCCTCTTCATCAGTGGAAGGCTTCCCGTGGTGGACATCTCCACTTCAGGGAAAAGACTTTTTCCAAGTCTGTGAATACCTTCGACAACAATCACATGCGATGCCTCTCCTTCATCTGATGACATCTACCGACCCTAAAATGGACTGGTGCAACACTTTGTACTTTAACTATGGACATAATGTGACTTTTAATTTTAACTTGTTTAATGACTATGTTGCCTTACATCTGTAACTGTATAACTGGATTTATTTCTAGCCGCATGAAAACTTTCAAGTTACAAATGGTTGCTCAAACTCCTGCTACTGCTGCAGCTGCCTCCAACTACTATTTGGGGCCCCTGGATCAGAAATCCTCAATATGAGGATTAGGAGAAAATGTTGTCTCCTCAATTTAGGGACAATGCCCCTTCTCAACTCGGAAGCAGTTATGGAACGAAAACAACGCCCCTTTTCCCTAGGCAACATAAGTCTCCTAAAAGAAAAGGGGGGAATGAGAGGGTAACAGGCAGGAAGGCCAGGGGGCTCCAAACGGAGGAAATAGCCTGCAAGTGTCAGACATTTTATCTCTCTTAAGAGGCAGGAGGAAACAAACTAGCGATATTTTTTCCTTCTCTATGTAAATTTAAAAGGAGGTTTCTCTTAAAATTCTGTTGCCATAATGACACCTGGTTTCACCTGAAGTTAACCAATGCCTTTTTCTTATGGAAATGTTT
>NW_024071327.1:0-7834 GCF_014754425.2 Oryx dammah
AGTTCCAAAGAATAGCAAGAAGAGATAAGAAAGCCTTCTTCAGTGATCAATGCAAAGAAATAGAGGAAAACAACAGAATGGGAAAGACTAGAGATCTCTTCAAGAAAATTAGAGATACCAAGGGAACATTTCATGCAAAGATGGGCTCCATAAAGTCCAGAAATGATATGGACCTAACAGAAGCAGAAGATATTAAGAGGTGGCAAGAACACATGGAAGAACTGCACAAAAAAGATCTTCACGACCCAGATAATCATGATGATGTGATCACTAATCTAGAGCCAGACATCTTGGAATGTGAAGTCAAGTGGGCCTTAGAAAGCATCACTACAAACAAAGCTAGTGGAGGTGATGGAATTCCAGTTGAGCTATTTCAAATCCTGAAAGATGATGCTGTGAAAGTGCCGCACTCAATATGCCAGCAAATTTGGAAAACTCAGCAGTGGCCACAGGACTGGAAAAGGTCAGGTTTCATTCCAATTCCAAAGAAAGGCAATGCAAAACAATGCTCAAACTACCGCACAATTGCACTCATCTCACATGCTAGTAAAGTAATGCTCAAACTTCTCCAAGCCAGGCTTCAGCAATACGTAAACGGTCAACTCCCTGATGTTCAAGCTGGTTTTAGAAAAGGCAGAAAAAACAGAGATCAAATTGCCAACATCCACTAGATCATGGAAAAAGCAAGAGAGTTCCAGAAAAAGATCTATTTCTGCTTTATTGACTATGCCAAAGCCTTAGATTGTGTGGATCACAATAAACTGTGGAAAATTCTGAAAGAGATGGGAATACCAGACCACCTAACCTGCCTATTGAGAAATCTGTATGCAGGTCAGGAAGCAACAGTTAAAACTGGACATGGATCAACAGACTGGTTCCAAAGAGGAAAAGGAGTACGTCAAGGCTGTATTGTCACTCTGCTTATTTAACTTCTATGCAGAGTACATCATGAGAAACGCTGGACTGAAAGAAACACAAGCTGGAATCAAGATTGCCGGGAGAAATATCAATAACCTCGGATATGCAGATGACACCACCCTTATGGCAGAAAGTGAAGAGGAACTCAAAAGCCTCTTGATGAAAGTGAAAGAGGAGAGCGAAAAAGTTGGCTTAAAGCTCAACATTCAGAAAACGAAGATCATGGCATCTGGTCCCATCACTCCATGGGAAATAGATGGGGAAACAGTGGAAAGTGTCAGGCTTTATATTTTTGGTCTCCAAAATCACTGCAGATGGTTACTGCAGCCATGAAATTAAAAGACGCTTACTCCTTGGAAGAAAAGTTATGACCAACCTAGATAGTATATTCAAAAGCAGAGACGTTACTTTGCCGACTAAGGTCCATCTAGTCAAGGCTATGGTTTTTCCTGTGGTCATGTATGGATGTGAGGGTTGGACTGTGAAGAAGGGTGAGCACCGAAGAACTGATGCTTTTGAACTGTGGTGTTGGAGAAGACTCTTGAGAGTCCCTTGGACTGCAAGGAGATCCAACCAGTCCATTCTGAAGGAAATCAACCCTGGGATTTCTTTGGAAGGAATGATGCTAAAGCTGAAACTCCAGTACTTTGGCCACCTCATGTGAAGAGTTGACTTGTTGGAAACGACTCTGATGCTGGGAGGGATTAGGGGCAGGAGGAGAAGGGGATGACCGAGGATGAGATGGCTGGATGGCATCACAGACTCAATGGAGGTGTTTCTGAGTGAACTCCAGGAGATGGTGATGAACATGGAGGCCTGGCATGCTGCGATTCTTGGGGTTGCAGAGTCAGACACGACTGAGTGACTGAACTGAACTGATTCTTTTTCAAATTTTTTTCCCATTTATGTTGTTACATAATATTAAGCAGAGTTCCCTGTGCTATATAGTAGGTCAAGAATAAAGAGGATTATTGACTGAAAATGTGAACAGAGGATGAGAAAAATGCTAGATTTTGCTTAATTTTAAAGGCTTATTTTGATTAGCCAAATGCTTATTAATTTAATGAGCTATAATGCACAACATGGACAGCATTCAGGAAGCACTGATTAATTCCACCTCCTCTCTCTTAGGTTTCCAACTTCAGTTCAGTTCAGTTCAGTCGCTCAGTCGTGTCCGACTCCTTGTGACCTCATGAATCGCAGCACACCAGGCCTCCCTGTCCATCACCAACTCCCAGAGTTCACTCAGACTCACGTCCATCGAGTCCGTGATGCCATCCAGCCATCTCATCCTCAGTCGTCCCCTTCTCCTCCTCCCCCCAATAAAAGAAATGCATAAATTCTTGAAAGGTTATTGGTTATATGAAGAGTAAAAGTCAAGGAGATAATAAAAAGACTAAAAGTTTTCAGAATTTCCAAAAAAAGGAATTCAAGGTATCTCACAGGCAGCAAAAGTGTTGTCAGAGTGAAGGAGAGCTTGATATCTTACCCAGAGGGCTACAAAAGGCATGCACAGTCCCAAGGATGAAATGCTGGAGTGCAGAAACAGAACATAATTTCTGCTTATACTTCTTCTTTACCTAAAAGTTAAGAAGGAAATGGAACTTTGTTAATATTTCATATGCAGACCAAAGGTTGTAGCTGGACTTGAACTGTATGTTAAACTAGAACTGCCATGTGTTATACATGATAGAAAGAAAGGGGATAGGCAGTATGGCAAATATTTTGAGCTTTGCAATCATACACCCTGGGTTAAGTCTCATCTCTTAGACAAACTGTCTGTGTGACTTACATGAATTACTTAACCTCCTTCTGCCTCTTTTGCCTCATGAGTGAAATAGAAATGAAAATAATATCTCATAGAATTGTTCTGAAGAGAAATGAACTGATAGATGTAAAGTGCTTGAGAGCATTGTTGATACACAGAAGCATGATATGAGTGTTAGGAACAACTATGAGCCTGAGAGAAGAATGGGGTTCTGTGCCATGGAGAGGCTGACAGTGGCCCCTTCCCTCTTCTGTTCAGTTTCAACACTATGTGATATATTGTGATTCAGAAGCATTTTATCAAATGAAATCATACAGATTACATCATTTACTTTTAGTGAGAATAGAAGGCTCCTTGGTATCTTTAACATATAGAAATTAGCAACAAATTATTGTTTTTCATGTAAATGTAGAATAAGAACTCTTGATTTTGGCTCTCAGTGACTCTAAATTCTTTTCTTCTTCGAAGTGATAGTTTCTTGGCTATTGTTTGTTATCCACATCCAATTTATTTGAGCCATTTTAAGGCCTTTAACTTAATGCAAGAAACTGACCAGAAAAGTACTATTTGATTAATTCTGTTGGGCATTGGCACTATGATGGGATTTTCAATGGGAGTCAAATTAAAGAACCAACATCACCTTTAACTTGAAAAATAAAAACAGACGCCAATGGTAGAATGTGTGCTCATAATTGTTATAATTACTAGAAGGCCCTGAATAGGTTGGATTGTTCAGATTGTTTGGTCTGGTTGGGAACAGGAGCAGGTGATTGAGAGAATCTTCTTAGAGGATGGGTTAGATTAGATCAAGGAACTAATCATGTAATGAAACTTGTACATATAAAACCCTCTGGGCATCTGTGCCGTTGTTGCACAGAAGGATAGCTGAGAAAGCATTTCATGTTTTGCAGAAAAGGCAAAAACACAACTGAACTGATATTGAGAATGTTTACAAACAGTGGAAAGTGTTTTCACATGATTTCCTAGGATTTAGAACCAGGAAGACCATCCTTAGTTGTGGTCCCTTTGGCCTCCTTCCATTTTCCTTCACTATGCTTGGAGAGTCAGAATTTGGAGAAGAAAAACAGCCACATTGAAGGATATGCTCAAATTATGTTATGGTTAGTTTCGTGTGTCAACTTGACTGGTCCATATGATACCCAGGTATTTGGTCAAACATGTTTTGGATGTGTCTGTGAGGGTGTTTTTGATGAGATTTACATTCGGAAATGGCAACCCAGTATTCTTGCCTGGAAAGTTCCACAGACAGAGGAACCTGGCAGGCTACAATCCATGGGGTCGGAAAGAGCCAGACTAGACAGAGCAAGCATGCACACACACACAGTTGAAATTTGTAGACTGAAAAAAAGCAGGTTGCCCTCCCTAAGTGGGTGGCCCTCATTCAATCTAGAGACTTGAATAGAACAAAAAGACTGATGATTCCCCAAAATAACAGAGAACATTTCCTACCTGAGCTCTGAGCTGGGACAATGGTCTTTTTCCTGTCTTTGGATTTGAATTAAAACATAGGTTTCTCTGGGTCTCAAGCCTACCGGCTTTCAGACCGGAACTCTCACCAGACTCTTATGAGTCTGCAGCAGAGTGCAGATCCTGGGACTTCTTAACATTATAATCATATGAGTAAATGCCTTTACATGATAAAAATACAAATATAAGTTGGAAAAAACCTCCTATTGGTTTTGTTTCTCTGGAAAACCCTAATACAAGTTTCAATAGAATTAGGAGTATCAGAATGAATAAAAATGGCCCACATACAGGCTTAGGCAATATACACTTAAAAACTGAATTCAGTGGAGGAAAGAAATGTAAGTCAAACTTAAACAAAGTTTATATGCATATAAAAACTGAACAACTGCATCTTTTAATAAGACAGCCTACTCTTCAGAATCATTCCTTACATTTCTGATGTATTTTATGGAGCTGAACAGCAACAATAATGTTTTCAAGGATTTTAAATTTGTCTTTGTCTTCTAAACTTTAATTAACACAGACTCCACCATTTACTTAACAATGTGGCACTGTGATTTGGCAGTGCAGGAAATAAACACTTGTAGCATGGCTTTTTATTATTCCCTAAGCAGCCATGAAGCCAAATAAAGAAAAGATGAAACCCAGTGTTTTGAATTTCACTTCTTTTCCTGTGTGCAAAATAGTCTCAGTTTGGTGAGAAAACATTCCCTTAAAACCTTAGAAAATGTTTACTTGGACTGAACCTCAAGAAAAATTAGGGTTGGAAAAATGAGAAAGATGCATTTAAATTTTCTGAATTAAAAAAAAAAAGCATAGGTATGATAAGTTCTCAAGTGGGACACACTGCATGTTTGTGATGAGTTCTGTTATCTTGGCCTTTGAAATAAACTGGGCAGGTGCCTTGAGAAGCAGGGGGACAATGGTATTAATGAAAGTGGTCAAGCGGCACTGGACCTAGCTCCGGCTTTACCAGCCTGTGTTTGCCTAGGCTTTCCACCCGTCTCAGGTATGCTTAAAATAGTTGAAGATTCTGGGATTGATTTCCCTGGGCTTCAAATAGCCAAAAGTCAAATACTATTCATATTTCATTCCCAGTTTCACCACAAGTCCAAGCTTTTGCCAAATATCCCAGTGCTTGAATCCAGAATATATTCCTTACACACTTCTTCTCATAAGGTGTTTTTTATGGGACTGTCTTGGGATTGTATAACATGACTTTTTGTTTAACCAAAGGTAATAACAATGCACTACATGCTGTTTTGAGACAGTGTCTGTGTGAGAACAGTGGTCTTTTGAGGAAGAATTAGATGTGCATGTATGGGAAAGCCTGCCAATTTCTAACAATAAAATCAGACTTCTTGGCAAAACAAGTTCTGGGTAGTATGTAGCTCTTACTTACAGATTGGAGGGGTCCAGCTCTTGAGCACTAAGGAAAATAAATCCAGGAAGGTGGAGTGTGAGGGAGATTGTTACTATTTTCCCCAGACAAGCAATTTTCAGTGCCAGTGGGAGTGCACAGTTCTGAAAACTGCTTTGGTTTCTTGGTAGGGGCTAAGAAAGGAAGGTTAGATAATGTATTTTGTGTCAACATATAAAATAAAGCTTTTAGACTGAAGTTTAACAGTTAGGTTAAACCTTATGGGGAAGGGGAATCGAGGGGTTTCAGTTTCATATGTTAGAGAATTCCAGCCCTGTCTTTAAAAGCATGATATTTGTATGAAACCAGAAACAATAAAGTCACAGGTAAAATAGTGAACTGATCAAGTAATTTTCCCATACTTCCTTCTTCTTCTTTTGCCAAGCTGTTCTCTCCTTTCTTGTTACCCAGAGTCTTTCTCCTTCATCATAATTACTCTTCCTGTGTCATTTCCCCTGAGACTGTTTCAGAGTCTAATGATAGAACTAAAAATTCTATTTGGGTGATAATTCCAGTGACCAATTGAGACAGTGTCTCAATTGATATGCTACCCCTCCTAGGTGATATTTGTAGTTTAAATAACAGTTTTCTGCATCTCTATCTGAAGGAGCAACCCATGATAAACAGTTTAGGCTCCTTCTTGTTATTTTAAATATTACTCTTTGACTCAAAAAGGCAGGTAGGTTAAAAAATCATTCTAGGTCTTAGAATTAATTCAACATATATTTAATACAAGTCTACTACTTGCCAGGAACTGTTCCAGCTCCTGGAGAACTAGACTGGAGAACATAGGAGAACCAAGATGATAAAATACAATGCTTGTCCTCAGTGAGCCACCGTTAGTGGAAGGAAAGTGTTAGAGTCCCCAGGTGAGAGGAGATCGTTCACTGTGAGGGTGTGATGCGCCTAAGTTAGAGGTAAGACTTGGGAGATTCCAAATGCCTTGGACAGCAAGGAGATCAAAACAGTCAATCCTAAAGGAAATCAACCTGGAATACTCATTGGAAGGACTGATGCTGAAGTGCCAATACTTTGTCTACCCGATGCAAAGAGCCAACTCTTTGGAAAAGACCCTGATGCTGGAAAAGCTTGAAGGGAGGAGGAGAAGGGGGTGACAGAGGATGAGATGGATGGTGTCACTGACTCAATGGACATGAGTTTGAGCAAACTCTGGGAGATGGTGATGGAGAGGGATGCTGGCGTGCTGCAGTCCATGGGGTTGCAAAGAGTTGCACAGACTGAACAACAACAAAAGAGATACACGAATCCACCCTTCTGTCTCCTGCTGTACCACCCACACCTTACCTTCCTGACTCCACTGTGAGGTCCTTGCTCAGGACACAAGTCTATCAGTACTTGTAGTCAGGAAGCCAATCAACAGTTCAGATTTTGCTACTACAACCTACCGTGACCTGGAGCACATTCGTTTACCTTCTCAAGCCTCAATTTCTTCATCTGTTAAAATGAGGGAACAGTAATTCTTAAATTGCCTATCTAGGGAAGGCTTTAATTGGATAATTCATGCAAGGCATATACTGCAGTTCCTAGCACATAGTAAGCCTTCAAAAAACATTGTCAAATGTAACATAGATAAAAACTGATGTACCACAATAGCAGAAGATATTAAGAAGAAGTGGCAAGAATGCATGGAAGAAGCGTACGAAAAAGGTCTCCACGACCCAGATAATCACAATGGTGTGATCACTCACCTAGAGCCAGACATCCTGGAAGGTGAAGTCAAGTGGGCCTTAGGAAGCATCACTATGAACAAAGCTAGTGGAGGTGATGGAATTCCAGTTGAGCTATTTCAAATCCTAAAAGATGATGCTGTGAAAGTGCTGCACTCAATATGCCAGCAAATCTGGAAAACTCAGCAGTGGTCACAGGACTGGAAAAGGTCAGTATTCTTTCCAAACCCAAAGAAAGGCAATCCCAAAGAATGCTCAAACTACTGCACAAGTGCCCTCATCTCACATGCTAGCAATGTAATGCTCAAAATTCTCCAAGCCAGGATTTAGCAATACATGAACTGTGAACTTCCAGATGTTCAAGCTGGTTTTAGAAAAGGCAGAAGAACCAGAGATCAAATTGCCAACATCTGCTGATCACCAAAAAAGCAAGAGAGTTCCAGAAAAACATCTATTTCTGCTTTCTTGACTATGCCAAAGCCTTTGACTGTGTGGATCACAATAAACTGTGGAAAATTCTGAAAGAGATGGGAATACCAGACCACTTGACCT
>NW_024071328.1:0-7832 GCF_014754425.2 Oryx dammah
AGTGGCCACAGGACTGGAAAAGGTCAGTTTTCATTCCAATCCCAAAGGCAGTGCCAAAGAATGCTCAAACCACCACACAAGTGCACTCATCTCACATGCTAGTAAAGTAATGATCAAAATTCTCCAAGCCAGGCTTTAGCAATACGTGAACCGTTAAGTTCCAGATGTTCAACTCGGTTTTAGAAAAGGCAGAGGAACTAGAGATCAAATTGCCAACATTCACTGGATCATGAGACAGCAAGAGAGTTCCAGAAAAACATCTGTTTCTGCTTTATTGACTATGCCAAAGCCTTTGACTGTGTGAATTACAATAAACTGTGGAAAATTCTTCAAGAGATGGGAATACCAGACCACCTGACCTGCCTCTTGAGAAATCTGTATGCAGGCCAGGAAGCAACAGTTAGAACTGGACATAGAACAAGAGACTGGTTCCAAATAGGAAAAGGAGTACGTCAAGGCTGTATGTTGTCACCCTGCTTATTTAACTTCTATGCAGAGTACATCATGAGAAACGCTGGTCTGGAAGAAACACAAGCTGGAATCAAGATTGCTGGGAGAAATATCCATAACCTCAGATATGCAGATGACACCACCCTTATGGCAGAAAGTGGAGAGGAACTAAGAGCCTCTTGATGAAAGTGAAAGTGGAGAGTGAAAAAGTTGGCTTAAATCTCAACATTCAGAAAACTAAGATCATGGCATCTGGTCCCATCACTTCATGGGAAATAGATGGGGTAACAGTGGAAACAGTGTCAGACTTTATTTTTTTGGGCTCCAGAATCACTGCAGATGGTGATTGCAGCCATGAAATTAAAAGACGCTTATGCCTTGGAAGAAAAGTTATGACCAACCTAGATAGCATATTCAAAAGCAGAGACATTACTTTGCCGACTAAGGTCCGTCTAGTCAAGGCTGTGGATGGAGAAGCCTGGTAGGCTACAGTCCATGGGGTCGCAAAGAGCTGGACACGACTGAGTGTGTCTAGTCTAGTTTATGGTTTTTCCTGTAGTCACGTATGGATGTGAGAGTTGGACTGTGAAGAAGGCTAAGCGCCGAAGAATTAATGCTTTTGAACTGTGGTGTTGGAGAAGACTCTTGAGAGTCCCTTGGACTGCAAGGAGATCCAACCAGTCCATTCTGAAGGAGATCAGCCGTGGGATTTCTTTGGAAGGAATGATGCTAAAGCTGAAACTCCAGTACTTTGGCCACCTCATGCAAAGGGTTGACTCATTGGAAAAGACCCTGATGGTGGGAGGGATTGGGGGCAGGAGGAAAAGGGGACGACAGAGGATGAGATGGTTGGATGGCATCACTGACTCGATGGACGTGAGTCTGAGTGAACTCCGGGAGTTGGTGATGGACAGGGAGGCCTGGCGTGCTGCGATTCATGGGGTTGCAAAGAGTCGGACACGACTGAGCGACTGAACTGAACTGAACTGAGGCTTCTCAGGTGATACAATAGTAAAGAATCTGCCTGCCAATGCAAGAGTCACAAGAGATTCAATTCCTGGGTCTGAAATAGCCCCTAGAGAAGGGAATGACTACCCACTCCAGCATTCTTGCCTGGAAAATTCCACAGACAGAGGAGCCCGGTGGGTACAGTCTATGGGATCACAAAGAATAGGACACAACTGAGCATTCAAGGCCTGAAAAATCAAAAAGCAATTGTATTTTCAGCATTATAAATGTATAATTTGTAAACATTTATACACTATTCTATTTATTAGAAACTATTGTAAAAGATTTGGAGAGAGAGGAGATTGTAAAACTCATATCTATGTTTTCCTTATTGTATTTGATGATTTTATATAGTTTTATAATGACACTGTAATGAGGATTAGCTATACTGGGAGATTTATTATTCATGATTAACCTTCAAATATTATTTTAAAATCACTAGGATTTGGTAGATTGTGAAGCTTTCAGAACTTTACCAGTTTCAGATGATACAGGATTTCTCCATAATGTTTTATAACTTAAAAATACAATCAGCCTGTGGTTAAACTGTGTAGCTCTGAGAAGTAGAGTGGACCTTTCCAGTATCTACCTGGAAATTACTGAAAATTTTCTAATAATATTTTCTAAAAATGTGTTCAGCTACTCCTGCATAATGATTTATGACTAAAGATTATATTATAGACAATTTTGAGGGTATTTTGAGCCCATGATAATTTCATTTTGCAGACTAGTGCTTAAGAAAAAATACACAGTTAAGTAAACTGTATCAATCTGATGGGAAAAAATTATTTTTCCTAACATGAGATCATCTCTTTTTAAGAGGCGCTCAGCTTTCTTATTAAATTTTTAGACAAATAATGATGTTAATGCAAATATTTAAGAGCTCTCTAATCATTTGGCAAGAAGAGATTCCCACATGGAAACAAGCCATTGAAAATAGGCCATGCCTTCAGTTAACACTGTGTCATTTTCCCAAGTGCTCTTAATAAATATTATTTGTTGATAATGGTTTATGAAGTCAACAATATGGGTAGTTTTAAAAATACTGGAGATTCTTATTCGATGATTTCGGAATGCTGCCTGCATCATTTTGAAGAACTGGCCATTAGTTCTGTGATTCCTCAATGCGTCATTCCCCTTCTTGACCTCAGTTTCTTTTTAACATTGTTGGCCTTGTTAGCATACTTAACCTTGAGTTTCAGGGACAATGAATAATACTGGAAGTGTATAACCAAGAGGTGAGAAGGGCCACTGTGTAAATGAAAGAATGTATGTTTTGTATATTATAGTACAAGTCAGACCAAGGCAAAGCAGTGGATTTAACAGAAGGCAGATTTCAGTTGGAGAGAGGAAAGGACCTTACAGTAGTTCAAAATAATGAAGACCAAATTGCTTCTCCAAGTGCATTCTCCCCTCACTGGTATGTTTCAGGAAGAATGTACTCTCGAGGATGGTACGAGAAGAAATCTTGCATTAGTAGGGAGTTTGCACCACTGGATGATTCCTAATGTCTCTTCTACAGAAGCACTTATAAATCTAGGAAAAGCTAGGCACAACAATGTACTTTATTGCTAAAAATATCTCCCAATAAACTTATTCAGTTCAGTTCAGTTCAGTCGCTCAGTCGTGTCCGACTCTTTGCGACCCCATGAATCACAGCACACCAGGCCTCCCTGTCCATCACCAACTCCCGGAGTTCACTCAGACTCATGTCCATGGAGTCATTGATGCCATCCAGCCATCTCATTCTCTGTCGTCCCCTTCTCCTCCTGCCCCCAATCCCTCCCAGCATCAGAGTCTTTTCCAATGAGTCAGCTCTTTGCATGAGGTGGCCAAAGTACTGGAGTTTCAGCTTTAGCATCATTCCTTCCAAAGAAATCCCAGGGCTGGTATGTCTTTTCAAATTTTATCTTTAACCTTAAATTCATAAAATTGGCATAATCTTGGTATTTTTCTTTCATGCATAAAGTTAAAAAGTATCCAAGTGTAACTTTAGACCCTTGAACTTGAGAAACAAATTAAAAGTTTTGGCTTTTGAGTCAGGAAGACCAAATTCTTAATTCCTACTCAGATTTCCAAAGTATTTAGCTTCTGAGCTTTGGTTTCCTCATCAGGAAAGTGGGAATAAAATGGCTAATAATTGTATCCTGAAGGACATCACATGTTATGCTAGCAAAGATAAGACACTTTGGAGATGAAGACACTTCTCTAAGACTTGCTATGATATACAGACTGGAAAGTCTTGAGTTTTCCATCTGATTAAAATTTCTGCTGATGTAAAACACAGTATAAAGACACCAAGAAAAATAACGTACCTTATAGATGGTCTTCCAATCTGCTTAAGAGCATTGCTAAAACCAAAATCTTCATCTTATCAATGTGGGCATTAGGTTAGGCACATAGAATGTGAGTATTCACAGCATGTCCATATTGTTTTTTTCTCTCACATTTTTTTTTTCGTGGTATTGTTTACTCTTATCTGTTATTGGTTTCTAAGTCAAAAAAAAAAAAAAAAAAAAAGGAGTTTCCTCCAGGAGGATAAATTAGCTTTTTTAAAGAAAACATGTCACTCAAGTCATTCAAATAAATCTCCAGCATCTGAGAAACTCCTTAAGAATTGTGCTTTTATCCTTGACTTTGGGAATCAAATATCGTCAGAGATGCTGTAGAAATTGTGCTCTAGTAACAAACACTAAAATCTACTAGATTTGAAATATGGCCCAGATTCTTTTAGGGCCAGGAATAAACAGACAACTTGGGCCTGTGGAAAGCCAGGTTTGTGCCAATTTTGACATCTGGATCTCCTTAGGTAGTTACACTGGGTTTCTGTCCCCTTTGGCGCTAGGGCCAATGCTAAAGCCATCCTTAGACAGAGCAGCCGCTTTAGAGTCAACCTTTGGAAACCAACTAAAGAAGGTCATTTCCTCAGGTGGAAAATATGAAGAAAATTTCAGAGGTGTGATTATCCATGCTTGACCCTTAAAAACAAATAGAATTATTTATACAGAAAGCCACTAGATATATTTATAAAATGTATCTTATGTGTTTTGAACAAGTTACACTTGGTCACTTGATATCCTGACAGTAATAAGAGACACAGAATTTAGGGTCAAGTCAAAATTGACAATTGTTGAAGCCTAAAACCCATCATCTTATTAATCTATGCTATAATTACTGGTTTATCTTCTTTCCTTGCACCATGTTATCAAGTCCTCCTGTGGAGAGAAAATATCTTATTCCTTGAATCTGTCAAATATTTGAGATTTACAAGACACTTTGAGAATGTGCTAATATAACAAAAATAGCAATAAAAAATGAAAATTGTTAGGTAGCTGATACCCTTTAATGGTTCCACAAAAATAATTATAAGCAACTTTTAATTTTAAGCACAACTTTAATTATATTTCTTCATATAGAGCATACTGATAGTTTTATACTGATTTATTGGCTTATCGGTACTTATTATTGAATTAAACAAATAGTCAGGAAACCTGAATCTAAAGATAACTATTGCACAACCAAAAGGACCCTGGATTTGGAGACAAGAATCTGAGATCTGATCCCAATTTCCCTACCGAATCGGTAGATGACAATGGAAACTGATTTCAGCTCTCTGAGCCTCAGTTTCCATATTTGTAAAACAGAGAAAATTATTCTTTCCTTGTTAATCACATACAGTCACTGTGAGAATTGGATGATATAGTGGATGAGAAATCATGCTGAATGCTCCAACAAATCATTATCTCTATTTAGCCCTAGACTAGAAATCATTCTTTGCAATTAAAGCAAACCATTTTTTTCACAGTAGCTGGAATCATGTCATAGTATTTTTGAGAATGTTGACTTCAGCTATTAGAAAATAGCTACATTTATAGCATTGACTAATTGAAATAACACACACAAAAAAAATGTGTTAATGAAAATTTTCCATTTTCTCTCACCCCTAGGAGAAGTAAAATATTAGAAACTGTCATTGTCCTCACATCTCCAAAACAAACTTACTGTTTGAACTGAAACAGTGCTTTTTAAACAGCAAAAATAGAAATGATCTCTTAAATAAACTACTATTATGATCAATAATGGCTATGAAAATCTTTGACTGAAAAGCTAAGCAAGAACTTTACAATGGACAGATAACACTGATAATATGTATGTAAATCCAATGAACAATCTAAATATTCCAAAAAGAGACATAATAGATGACGTATAATTCCTGGTGCATTACCATGGAAAATAAACACCACTTTTATAGCTTCCTCGCAAAAATTCAATCCTGGGTCTGGTCAAATTGGGAAAACAGATCATGTTAAACAACACCACAGAAATCTAGTACATAGGAAATTCTTTAATAAATAAATGGCAATAGAATGAGAGGAAACTATTCATTTGAAATATCTTGTGTTCATTGTTCAGTCATGTCTCACTCTTTGCGACTCCATGAACTGTAGCCCACGAGGCTCCTCTGTCCATGGAATTTTCTGGGCAAGAATACTGGAGTGAGTAGCCATTTCATGAAACAAATGCAATACTGGAAATGTGTTTTGGTTCTGATCTGAACAAGCAAAATGGAAAATATATGTATACATATACATGTATATATATATATGAAAATAAGGGAAATTTGTATACTGTATATTTAGTTATGCTAAGAATTATTTAACTATTTTATATATGATAATGCTCTATCTTATATAAAAGAGTTCTTATATTTTAAGGATAAAGACTGCAATATTTATGGATGAAACAACATAATGCTTGGAGCTTTCTTCAATATATTCCAATAACAACAGCAGAAGAGTGAGAATCTTACCCCATGCAGCAAGTAGAACTGGAATCAATGAAGTAATATACACAAGAATATATATATATAATGCCCTCAATAATATAATTAGAGAGAATATACATAGGGTTGAATTCTCAATCATTGGATGTGTTCCTAAATATGGAGTAACACAAGAAACTAGAATCTCTTATAATGACACTAAGTAACAAATTCACTTTCCAAAGATGAGAGACTACATCAGTTCAGGTCAGTTCAGTACCTCAGTCGTGTCCAACTCTTTGCGACCCCATGAACTGCAGCAAGCCAGGCTTCACTGTCCATTACCAGCTGCTGGAGTTTACCCAAAAGCATATCCATTGAGTTGGTGATGCATTCCAACAATCTCACCCTCTGTCCCCTTTCTCCTCCTGCCCTCAATCATTCCTAGCATCAGGGTCTTTTCAAATGAGTCAGCTCTTTGCATCAGGTGGCCAAAGTATTGGAGTTTCAGCTTCAACATCAGTCCTTCCAATGAACACCCAGGACTGATCTCCTTTAGGATGGACTAGTTGGATCTCCTTGCAGTCCAAGGGACTCTCAAGAGTCTTCTCCAACACCACAGTTCAAAAGCATCAATTCTTCAGTGCTCAGCTTTCTTTATAGTCCAACTCTCACATCCATACATGACCACTGGAAAAAGCTTAGCCTTGACTAGATGGACCTTTGTTGGCAAAGTAATGTCTCTGCTTTTGAATATGCTATCTAGGTTGGTCATAACTTTCCTTCCAAGGAGTAAGCATCTTTAATTTCATGGCTGCAATCACCATCTGCAGTGATTTTGGAGCCCAAAACATAAAGTCAGCCACTATTTCCCCATTTATTTGCCATGAAGTGATGGGACCGGATGCCATAATCTTAGTTTTCTGAATGCTGAGCTTTAAGCCAACTTTTTTACTCTCCTCTTTCACTTTCATCAAGAAGCTCTTTAGTTCCTCTTCACTTTCTGCCATAAGGGTGGTGTCATCTGTATATCTGAGGTTATTGATATTTTTCCCGGCAATCTTGATTCCAGCTTGTGCTTCTTCCAGCCCAGCATTTCTCATGATGTGCTCTGCATAAAAGTTAAATAAGCAGGGTGACAATATACAGCCTTGACGTACTCCTTTTCCTATTTGGAACCATTCTCTTGTTCCATGTCCACTTCTAACTGTTGCTTCCTGAACTGCATATATATTTCTCAAGAGGCAGGTTGGGTGGTCTGGTATTCCCATCTCTTTCAGAATTTTCCATAGTTTATTGTGATCCACACAGTCAAAGGCTTTGGCATAGTCAATAAAGCAGAAGTAGATGTTTTTCTGGAACTCTCTTCCTTTTTCCATGATCCAACGGATGTTGGCAATTTGATCTCTGGTTCTTCTGCCTTTTCTAAAACCGAGTTGAACATCTGGAACTTAACAGTTCACGTATTGCTAAAGCCTGGCTTGGAGAATTTTGATCATTACTTTACTAGCATGTGAGATGAGTGCAGTTGTGTGGTAGTTTGAGCATTCTTTGGGCTTGCCTTTCTTTGGGATTGGAATGAAAACTGACCTTTTCCAGTCCTGTGGCCACT
>NW_024071329.1:0-7828 GCF_014754425.2 Oryx dammah
GCAATTATTTTAAAGGTTTGAACTGAGTGGAACTAAAGAACAAACAAGTTGATTTTCACTTATAATTATTCCATGGAATAATTTTGCCATCCCATTTAATATAGGATTTTTGATTGTTTGTTTGTTTTACGTTTTTATTGGTGTTTGGTTAAAGCAAAATGAAATGTGCTTTGACAGTTCAGTTCAGTCGCTCGGTTGTGTCCAACTCTTTGTGACCTCATGAAATGCAGCACACCAGGCCTCCCTGTCCATCACCAACTCCAGGAGCCCACCCAAACCCATGTCCACTGAGTCGGTGATGCCATCCAACCATCTCATCCTCTGTTGTCCTCTTCTCCTGCACTCAATCTTTCCCAGCATCAAGGTCTTTTCAAATGACAGAGGAATGAATAAACTGTGTTACTTATGTACAATTTTATTATTGTTGTTCTCTAGTCACTAAACAGCCTGTGACTCTTTGGGATCCATGGACTCTATCCAGTTGGCTCGTCTTTCCATGGGATTTCCCAGGCAAGATACTGGAGTGGGGCACCATTTCCTTTTCCAGGGATCTTCCTGAGTCAGGAATCTAACCCACATGTCCTGCTTGGCAGGTGGATTCTTTACCACAGAGCCACTGGGGAAACCCCACAGTGAAACTGCTCAGCCATGAAAAAGAGCAAAATAATGCCATTTGTAACAAAATGAGCAGACCTAAAATGAGATTTAGTATAAGCAATGAACCCTTTTTATAATCTACTTATTTACTAGTCATTCATTTAGCCTATACTTACATTTCTCCATCCAAAATCTAAATACTTTATTTAAAAACTCACAGACTTTTGGCCCTTTTGGTGAAAGGCAGTCTTATCCAAAATTTTTAACATATTTTTTTATAGGTTTTAGTGCTCTACTTGGTTTTTTCAATACATAGAATCATTTTGACATCAAATGATAAAATATCAGTTCTTCTTTCAGAGTCTGTTCTCTTTTTTATGTTTGTATGAATTTATAACAAGAATAAAATAATCATTCTTCTGAAACTTGATATTGAGTCTTACTTATCAGACTTTAAGGGGATCTGGAAATTCAGTCCCATTCCTTCCACAAGTAGAATTGTACTTCTTAGATCATGTGTCTTAGAATTGTTCTCTTTATTTTTTTCTGTCCCACTTGCCCAAAGTGTTCCGTCTCACTAGCTAGTTGCTTGTTATTTTTTCTTTTTGTTAAGTAAAATTAAAATAAGAATGTCAGTTCTTTCTGTGCCATAATACTATAATGCACTCCAATAAAACTTGGTATCTACAGACTGCAAGCACACACTATACCTCTACAGCACAGAAGGCAATGACTGAAAGTTTGTAAACTGTTACCTGTTCATTTGAATGTGGCTGTGAATTTTCCATTTGGTTACCATTTTAATGGATGAATTGATATAAAAGAACCAAAGGCAAACAAATAGTAGAAAAGAAAGTACAGACAAGGTCTCTAAAACGGTGCCAACTCCTTGCTTTTAAGTTGCTTGAGTGGTGTTGTTAATGACTGATGCATGGAGGAGAGTGCACGTTTAGTTGAGACATCTCCTCTGTCCATTTCACCTCTGAGTGCTGACAGGCAGCTGATGCCCTGGTTTGCATTACCAAACCACTTGTATTTAAGTAGAAGAGATCACGAATGTCCACAGCAACTGGGCAGCAGCATGATATTGTATTGTAGCATATATAATTATAGATATTATATATATACCAGAAAATTGATATTGATAAAGAATTACTAAAATACAGATGATCTGATATATCAGCTTTATATGCACTCTTTTTTATGCATAGCTCTGAGATTTTATCACAGGTATAGATTTTTGTACCACCACTAAAATCACGATGCAGAATTGTTCCATCTCTCTAGAGCAAACCACTTTCACACTGTCTCCACCCCTGTAACTCATGATAACTCCTAGCAACTACTGATCTTTTCATCTCTATATTTTGTCCTTTTGAGAATGCTGTATAAGTAAATTCATACATTATGCATGCAATTATAATAATATGGTGTGTAAGCACGTATCATGTAGTCTTCTGAGATACTTTTTTTCACTCAGCATTGAGATCCATCTAGACTGTTGCATGAATCAATAGTATGTTTTTTAAAAAATAAATTTATTCATTTTAATTGAAGGTTAATAACTTTACAATATTGTATTGGTTTTGCCATACATCAACATGAATCCACCACAGGTATACATGTGTTCCCCATCCTGAACCCCCCCTCCCTCCTCCCTCCCCGTACCATCCCTCTGGGTCGTCTTGGTGCACCAGCCCCAAGCATCCAGTACCATAGTATGTTTCTTTTAATCACTACAGACTGTCCCCAACTTGTGATAAATCAACTTAAGATTTTTCATGGTACGGTAGTGAGAAACCTATATATGCACTCACTTAGAAACTATACTTTGTATTTTTAATTTTTATCTTTTCCCATGCTAGCAACATGCTGTATGACATTCTCTAGTGATGCTGGGCAGCAACAGCAAACTGAGCTCTCAGTCAACTCTGGGATCATGAGGGTAAACAACTGACCCACTTACAACCATTCTGTACCCATACAGCCATTCTGTTTTTCACTTTCATTACAACACCTTTAAGATTAGGCCAGACAAAACTCTGATGCACAGTAGGTTAAGTACATTATATGCCTTTTCCACTTACCACATTTTCAACTTAAAATGGTTTGTTTAGACTTAACCTTACAGCAAGTTGAGATAGATCTATAAATAATATTGTACTGAATGGATGTCCTACAGCATATTTATCTAGTCACACAGTGAAGAACATTTGGCTGGGTTCCAGTTTTGGGCCATCACATATATAGTTTCCAAGAATATTCAAGTACAAATTTTGTGTGAGCATAAGTTTTTCATTATTCCATTATAAATGCCCATAAAGGAGTGTTATTGCTAAATTGTAAGGTGAGTGAATATTTAAGTTTATGTGGAACTGCTAAGCTGTCTTCCAGCATGACTGTTCCATTTATCCACCAGCACTGTATGAGTGATCCAATTTCTCTACATTATTGCCAGAAATTGGTATCATCATTATTTTTCATTTTAGCCATTAAGAAAGATGTGGAGAGGTATTTCATTGTGGTTTTAATTTGCATTTCCCTGATGGTTAATGATGTTGAACATCTGATTACATGCTTATTTCCCTAACACATAGCTCTTCCACAAAATGTCTGGGTGAACCGTTTTCCAATTGGACTACTTGTTTTCTTCCTGCTGAATTAGATAGTCATTGTATTCCAAATACCATCCTTTGATGAAAATACATTGTGAAAATATTTCCTGCCATTCTGTGGTTTGTCTTTTTCATTCTCTTGATAGTATCTTTCATAGAGCAAGCGTTTTTACTCTTGATGAAATATTTTATTTTTTATGGATTGTGCTTTGATATCATGACAAAAATCATTTTGTCCAACACTTGGTCCTGAAGATTTTTTTTTTTCCAAAAGATTTATAGTTTTAGATTTTACACTTGGATGTATGGTCCATTTTGTGATTTTCCTCAAATTTTTGTATAAGGTGTGAAATTTAGGCCAAGATTCAGTTATTTGCCTAGGAATATCCAATTGTCCCTAAATCATTTGCTCATAAGACTATCATTTCTCCATTGAATAGTCATTGCACCTTTGCCAAAAAATCAGATTTTCCCACTTTCTCATATCCCCACTTGGGATGAACAGTAGCATTATCCTGTTAATGGTTTTTTTGTTTATTATCTCTTTTTATTGAACTTTTTATCTTGTATTGGAGTATAGCCAATTAGCAACGTTGTGATAGTTTCAGGTGGACAGCAGAGGGACTCTATCCTTTTAACACTGTAGCATCTATTGTTTACTTTTTCATTCTTTATATTTCTAATTTGTGTTTTTTCTTTTTTCACCATGATAATTCTACCTAGAAATATAGTTTATTAATCATTTTAGCAAAATTAACTTTGTGTCTCATGGTTATTTCCATTATTTTATTTCTGTTTTTCCAATGTGACATTTTTATTACTTTCTTTTTTCAGTTGATATTAGTTGTAATTTGTTCTTCTTTTTCTATCTTTTTTGCTGAAAGCTTAGATAATTGTTTTGCAGCCTTTTTCTTTAGTAGTATAGGTATTTAAAGAGAAATTCCTCCTATGTATATTAGCTGTATCTCATAACATTTATATGTATATGTTCTCACTATATTTTCTTTCACAATATTTTCTAATAGCCAAGTGATTATTTCTTTAACCTATGGGTTATTCTAAATTTTAATGCCTCAATTTCAAATATTTGGGCATTTCTAAGGATATCATTTTGCTACTGATTTTCTAAGTCAATTCCACTTTTGATCAAAGAATAAATTGTATGCAATTTCAATTTTCTTAAATATATTAAAACTTTTTATGCACAAACTGATGTGTGTGTATGTGTGTGTGTGTCTGTGAGTATAGTTCTGCACAGAAGTAGGTGGCTGAGTCCCCAGGCTAGGAAGTTGTGATGTGCAGTGAAGGCTGTTTGACACTCTTATTGAGGGGAACTGTGAGTCTTCCTTTTTATTCACAACCAAACATATGGTTATCAAGAATGCAGGGCCTTAACCAGGGTGTTGCTGATACCATTCCTTTAATATTCCTTGCATGCTCAGTCATATCCAACTCTTTGTGACCCTATGGAATATAGCCCACCAGGCGCCTCTGTCTATGGGATTCTCCAGGCAAGGATACTGGAGTGGGTTGCCATTTCTTTCTCCAGGGGATCTTCCCAACCCAGGGATCAAACCAGGGTCTCCCGCATTGTAGGCAGACCCTTTACTGTCTGAGCCACCAGGGAAGTCCATGGAAAGTAGTCAAATGCACTCTTCTCATAAGTACTGTTCAGAATGGAAATCTCTCTTTCCTGGACTGTCAATGATTGAGGGCTCTGTTTGAGATTAAGAGCAAAGACAAGAGCCTATTTTTGCATGGGTGTGGTTGTGAAGAGAATGCTGCTCCCCTCTCTAAAGTCAAAATGTTTTAGATGAGGGAGACTAAGGAGCAACCACAAGAGAGAGAAATATATTATACTGGTCAGTTTTTAGTTAAGGCCATGGGGAAGGGATTTTCACAGAGGCTATTGTTTCCTTAACTAAAATGGAGTGTAAAGATAATCATTCTAAAGCTCCTTTATAAATGTTCCTCTCTCTCTTCCATTTCACCAGACTGAAGTCCAAAGGCAAGATGAACTTCCTCATCTATTATTACGGCAAACCGGAACCAAGCACCAGATTCTGGGATAATGTTAATGATAAAGATGTTGGATAACAAGTCTCATTGACTGCATAGCATGTCACAGTGTTTCAGGAGCCCTTTAACATTTAAGGATATGGCAGGCAGGTACTGTTCATTGTCTACAAGTAGATTTACTTCTTCATCCTTACCAGAATCCTAATATTCTGTTTGTTAACAATGTTCCTAGAGAAAAATGCATAACTTCTTCAGACTTTTATAGCTTGGGATCAGCTTGAACTCTGTTGTAATCAATAAGATGTAAGCATCTTGAGGGATTTATCACCCTTTCCTATTCACTAGAGTTTTCTACTTTTCCTAATAATGCCAAATGTCAACGTGTTGGTACCTCGATACTACATGCGTTGCCTATGTGCGAAGTCACTTCAGTCATGTCTGACTCTTTCTGACCCTATGTACTGTAGCCCTCCGGGTTCCTCTGTCCATGGGATTCTCCAGGCAAGAATACTGGAGTGGGTTGTCATGCCCTCCTCCAGGGGATCTTCCTCACCCAGGGATTGAACCCGAGGCTCCTGAGGTTCCTGCTGCAGTTGGATTCTTTACCGCTGAGCCACCAGGGAAGTCCTGATACCAAAGGTCAAATCACACATTTGTACCTCAGATAGATGAAAAAGACAAATGACACATTTCTCATCTATGATCTATTAATAGAAAGTCAATGCTTACACATGGTCAGAAGTCATGCTTGTTTCACAAATGTGTTCTTAC
This sequence comes from Oryx dammah, assembly GCF_014754425.2. NCBI lineage: Eukaryota > Metazoa > Chordata > Mammalia > Artiodactyla > Bovidae > Oryx > Oryx dammah. The sequence goes on from NW_024071329.1 coordinate 6,003, forward strand.
TTAAATATTTCAGTAACAGAAAAGGAAAACTAAAATGAAAGCACCTGAAATTTTAGTTTTAGTTTGTCACCTTATGACTAATAATTAATAAGAGATCATCACGTATCATTTTAGTTTTTATTGGAGTTTTATATTTATATAAGAAAATGTAATATAAGGGTATAGCATGGTAAATTTTCACATAAGCAACACCCTAATAACAAGCACTCAGATCAAGAAACAGAGCATTACCAGCCCTTCAGAGCTCCCTTTATGATACTGACCCACTTATAACACTATTCTGATTTTATGTCAGCTTATGCACCTTATAATGACATGTTTATTGACCATTTGACTATCTTCTTTGTCAAATGCCTACTTCAGACTTTTGTCTTTTCTATCAATTTGTTTGTTTTCTTGTTGATTTGAAGGAGATATTTTGAAATCAAAATGAGTCCTTTGATAGTATGATAATATATTTTATAGCTAATATTTGCTAATATATTTTTATAATTAATAATATTAACTTTGGTAACATAATACTGTAAATATATTCACTAGTTACCCTTTAATAGATTTTCTAGCTATCGTTTTAACTCTTGAATACTTTTAATGGCAATATTAATATACATCAGTTTTTTAATGAAGGGTAGTTGGTTTACAATGTTGTGCCCATCTCTGCAATACAGAAAGTGACAAAAAAATGAATGTATATATGAATGTAGACTAGTTTTGATGCTTAGCCATGTTTGTGTCCTGTTTAAGAAATGTGTACGTAACACAAAGTAATGAATAAGTTTTGTATTTTTTCCATTAACTTCATACGTTATTCTTATACTCAGATCTGCACTCTGACTGCTATTTATATAAGATCTAAAGACCATAATACACTTTTCCATAGGAAAAATGATGGAATGTCACTTATTGAAATGAAAATCATTTATCCTTGGTGCATAAAGGCAAATGTTTTCCAATTTTTAGTGTAATACAATTTCAGTATTAATTTTACCACAAAATTTTACTTTGTCACCCTCTCCATCTGCTTATATCATTCTCCTTTATTTCAGTTTTCTGTTTTTAGAATTTTTAAAAATGTTTTGTAGTTATCACTTTAAATGTTTTGTAGTTATTACTTGGATGATGCATTTTTCTAAACTTTCATTCTAATTACTAAATGAATTATTTTCAGAAGTTTTTTCCTCCTTTTTGTGCCCAGGATGCTTTCTTTCCATGTGCTGTATTGTGTGTACACTTGTTATTAGTTAATCTGAGAATTGCTTAGTATGTTGCCTGTTTTATGCAATTCTAGTGTAACAAATGAATTAGATATTCTTCTTACTTTAGATTCAGTTCCTCAGATGTGCAAACAGGTAGAATTTGCAAAACATTAGAATCCTCAGTGTGCACTGCTAACAGTCTCTTCCTGATTCAATTTATTAATGTATTATTTGTAAGGAAAAACAGTTAAAGACACAGTGAGCCAATGGAGCTTCACGTTCCTAACTCCTGTTATTTTTCTCATGAGATCATCTGCTCATGGTGAATCTCTGTTGGTAGAATTAGTGATGGAACTAATGACAATTCTATTAAACAGCACTCATTAATTCTGCAATTTCTAAAGATACATTTGGCAGAAGGTTTTAAAGCAGGACACATTTGGTATAAGGATAGCACATTATTTTTTGTTATTGGTAAGGATTATTTCTGAATGAAGATGAAAAAACAGGAATAAGAAAAGGCTTTTAAAAATCTGTTCACCATGTTTGGGTTGGCAAGCACTGAGTTTCTAATGGCCATGGGTTGCTGAAATACCATATGGACTTTTAACACCTTTGTTGGCTTATAGT
>NW_024071331.1:0-7826 GCF_014754425.2 Oryx dammah
TTTGAAATATCCCCACCAGCCTTGGGGATATTCATTGCTTTTGGCTTTTTTGGAAAGCACTTTGAGCTGTATTTAACTGTTGATGTTTTCTTCCTGAGCGTGTCCTGGTTTTTCTCTTGCACCTTCTTTCTGTTGATGAGTGACCCCTCACATGTACAAAGATAGGTGTCATGTCGAGTCCAGCGGCCTTGTGAATGTCAGATGTCTTTCAGCAATAGTTTGAAGGCCGCGGTTACAGAAAAAAGCCTTCCTGCTGCAAGGTTCTTTATTCCCTCCTCTTGTACGGTGGCCTCTGATGTCTGAAAGGTTTATTCAGGCATAGTTGTACATGAGAGTAAGACGAACCAGAGGATACCACCAAACCTGGTGCTCCTCACTCTTAGAGTTTATCTCAGGTAAAAGTTCCTTTTCTATTTAAGTTGATTGACAAGAATGCATTGGTTTTACAGGTACAGATTCTGGTTCTGTGGCCCTGAGAATACTAGATGAATTCAGCTGTGCCTGAACATGTTTTGGAACGTATTTCGTCTTCCATGTTTTCGAAGTAGGTTTACGTGGATTCTGTATTTTTGTACGTGATGTTTTTGAACGGTGGTTCACATCCTAGTTGTGATAGTGTGCTCTATCATTCTGCTCAAGGTTCCCATTAGGACAGGAGAAGCAAGGGCCAGGGCAGCGTTTGCTGTTTTTCATTTCTTATGTTAGAGTGCCATCATGTGGAATGTTTGTGCAATCGCAGTTCGGTTGGGTACAGTGGCTCAGTCTGGTCTGACTCGGCTACCCCATGAATCGCAGCACCTGCGAGGCACCCCCCCCTCCCCCGTCCATCACTAACTCCTGGAGCTTGCTCAAATTCAGGTCCATCGAGTGGATGACGCCAACCAAAGATCTCATCGTCGGTCGTCCCCTACTATTTCTGCCCTCAATCTTTCCCAGCAACAGGTATCGCAGGCTCGAGACCCCTCCATGCCCAGTTGAGGGCGTGCTGCCTGCGAGTGGGGACCCCTCGGTGCGCGGTTGAAAACACACGGCCCGCGGTGGGGAACCGATCCATGACCAGTGGAGGCTGCGGAGCCCACGAGTGCAGACCCCCTTCTTGGCAGTTGAGGGAACAGGGTTTTGGACTGGGGAGCATTTCGTGTGAGAGGAAGGACACCCGACGCCTGGGGCTCTGGGAGTGCACAAAAGGGGGGCTTGCGCCACGCGCCAAGGAGGCAGGTGGTAGGTAGCGTCGCATGGTCAGGAAGGGGCCCCTCGTGCTGAGAGGAGGGATGGTCTGCTCAGGCAATCACATTTCCTGGGGGTGCTGGCCCCAAGCGCGCAGGAACCCGGGTGCTCGAGCTGCACCAGTCGAGCAGGAATGGGGTTGCGGGGTGCGCGCGCCGAGCGCTCGCGGGGATAGGCTGGCACTGCACGTGTGCAGGAAGGTGTGGGGGCTCGTGCTACACAGCGCGCGCAGCTGCTGGGGTTTTCACCGCCAGGCCAGGAGGCCTGGCGCACTCAAGGAGTGGAGCCTCGGGTCGCGCTACACGTGCACAGAAGTGCGCTGATCCCGTATACCAAGGAAGAGACGCCCGAGTCGCCTGCGGCGTGGGGCCCTGCGCGCACAAGAAGAGAGAGCTGGCGCCCTGCAGCCTGGGTAGAAAAGGGGGTGGGTGGCTTTCGTCCCTCGTGCCAGGGTAGGGCTGGCCGGCATGCCCTTGCAGGAGGTTCTGGGGCGGCGCTGGAACGAGGTTCTGGGGCTCCGCCGCGGGAACAGGAATGAGAGGGCTTGCGCCACCTGTGCAGGAAGGGGAGTTTCGCGCCGGGCATGCAGGGGTGCGGGGAAGGCAAATGTTCCCAGGCGCACAGGAAGCGGGGTCTCGTGCACGCCGTGAGCGCAGGATGTGGGGGCACGCGCCGCGGGTGGCGGGCTCCACCCCGTGCGCAAGAAGGCAGGGCTTGCGCCCTGCAGCATTGGCAGGAAGGCGTCTGCAGCCGCGCGTGCTGGTGGACCCTGTGACAACATGAAAATGGGGCTTGCTCGGCACCCAGAGGAAAGGGGGCTAGCGCCGCTCTCGCCAGGAGAAGCGCGGGTACTGGGTGCGCGTGCGCGGGCACCTGGTGGTCGCTTGCAGCTCCGGGTCAGGGAGCGGGGCAAGCTAGGGCTGTAGTGAGCTGTTCCGAGGTCGGCAGGGGAGGGGAGAAGCTTGCTTGGGATCTCCCGCCGCTTTGGGGAGTAGGGAGCTGCGGCCTAAGGCTGCTCTACCGGCTAGCGGTGACCTGGAGGGGCGCGGGGCCCAGTGGCTAATCTTTTCAAGCCACACAAGTTGCACATTCTATACATGATTAACTACCTAGACTACATCTAGGGAATACTTAAAAGGACAATGTGTGTTCACACAAAGCAAGCACCTGAAACAGTAGGTTGTTGGGGGCCGCAATAGGCATTACTCACAAAAGGGAGGCAAGACCGCTAATCCCCCTCCCTTTGTTCTGAAGGCATGGTCGCCAGGAAGGACTTAGGCTTTGTGATTCTGACCTGTTTTTTCCTTTCCTAGGCTGAGCTGACTCAAGAGAATGTTAAGGTGCTTCTTGTTTCCGAGAGGAGCATGAGAAGGCATAAAGCCTTCTGCAGCTGTGTTCCAAGAATAATTCATAAGGTTAATCACTGACACCTGTTCAAGGACTTTTCTAAAAGAGTGTTCCAGGGTGAGCACAGAGGCCGCAGCTTGAGCCCATGGGAGGGATTCCTATCTGAAGGCCATTTATGAAGCAAGTGTTTATGGCAAAGGAGTTTGCTGAACTTAGGGTTTGCTGCTGCTGCTGCAGCTAAGTCACATGAGTCGTGTTGGACTCTGGTCGACCCCATAGACCGGCAACCCAGCAGGCGGGATTCTCCCAGGAATTAAGGTTTAGGAATAATTAAAATAGGTTGAAGCTAAAGATTTAAGGCATGCGGCAATGTGAGCGTATTCTACTGTCTTCTAGAGATTAGGGACTTTAGAGATGTTTGCAGCAAGAAGCCCTTTCTCAGAAAGAGTGAGCTTAAAATCCTAGGGGCAAACAGAAGATAGAAAGGTCAGAATTAAACTGAGGCATGTGGTACGCCACCCAGACATGACCATGAGTGTCGTCAATAAAGCAGAAATAGATGTTTTTTCTGGAACTCTCTTGCTTTTTCCCATGATCCAGCGGATGTTGGCCCATTGATCTCTGGTTCCTCTGCCTTTTCTAAAACCAGCTTGAACATCCGGAAGTTCACGGTTCACGTATTGCTGAAGCCTGGCTTGGAGAATTTTGAGCATGACTTTCCTAGCATGGGAGATGAGTGCCATTGTACAGTAGGATGAGCATTCTTTGGCATTGCCTTTCTTTGGAATAGGAATGAAAACCGACATTTTCCGGTCCTGTGGCCATGGCTGAGTTTTCCCAAGATGCTGGCGTATTGACTGCAGCATCGTCTTTCAGGATTTGAAAGAGCCCAACTGGAATTCCGTCACCTCCACTAGCTTTGTTCGTAGTGATGCTTTCTATGGCCCACTTGACTTCACTGTCCAAGATGTCTGGCTCTCGAGTAGTGATCTTTGTACAGTTCTTGGGTGTGATGACGACAATGAACTGTGGAAAATTCTTCAAGAGATGGGAATAGCAGACCACCTGACCTGCCTCTTGAGAAATCTGTATGCAGGTTAGGAAGCCACAGTTAGAACTGGACATGGAACAACAGACTGGTTCCAAATAGGAAAAGGAGTACGTCCAGGCTGTCTATTGTCACCCTGCTTATTTAACGTCTATGCCGAGTGCCTCTTGAGAAAGGCTGGGCTGGAAGAAACACAAGGTGGCATCCAGATTGCCGGGAGAAATCTTAATAACCTCAGATAGGCAGAGCACACCACCCTGATGGCAGAGAGTGAAGAGGATCTACAGGGCCTCTTTGATGAAAGTGAAAGAGGAGAGCGAACAAGTTGGCTTACAGCTCAACTTTCAGAAAAGAAAGATCGTGGCATCTGGTCCCATCTCTTCATGGGAAATAGATGGGGAAACAGTGGAAACAGTGTTAGGTTTATTTTGAGGGGCTCCAAAATCACAGCAGATGGTGACTGCAGCCATGCAATTAAAAGACGCTTACTCCTGGGAAGAAAAGTTCTGCCCAAGCGAGACAGTATATTCAACAGCAGAGACATTACTGTGCCGACTAAGGTCCGTCTAGCCAAGGCTCTGGGTTTTCCTGCGGTCATGTATGGGTGTGAGAGTTGGACTGTGAAGAAGGCTGAGCGCCGAAGAATTGATGCTTTGGAACTGTGGTGTTGGAGAAGACTCTTGAGAGTCCCTTGGACTGCAAGGAGATCCAACCAGTCCATTCTGAAGGAGATCAACCCAAGGATTTCGCTGGAGGGAATGATGCTAAAGCGGAAGCTCCAGGACGTTGGCCACCTCCTGCGAAGAGTTGACTCATTGGAAAAGACTCTGATGCCGGGAGGGATTGGGGGCAGGAGGAGAAGAGGACGACCGAGGATGAGATGGCTGGGAGGCATCACGGACTCGATGGACGTGAGTTTGGGTGAGCTCCGGGAGACGGTGAGGAACAGGGAGGCCAGGCGTGCTGCCATTCACGGGGTGGCAAAGTGTCGGACGCCACTGAGCGACTGAACTGAACTGAACCGATGGCAACTGTTCAGTTTGGTTTTGAACGTCATATCGGGGAGGGAGATGGGAGGGAGGTTCCAAGGGAGGGGATATCTGTATACCTATGGCTGATTTTGGTTCATGTGAGCAGAAAACAACACAATTCTCTAAAGCAATACTCCTTTGAGAAGAAATTAATGAATTGAGAAAGACCTGCATTCTGTTTTCTATAGGGGCTGTATCAGTTTCATGACTTTCATGTCTAGGATGTTGTTCATTCCTCCAGTGGGTCGTTGCCGTTCTTGTGTGTTTCACAATCTTGGGGTTTTTTGTTGTTGTTTCTGTTTTTCTCTGAAATCCCCTTAGCAGTGGAACTGCCAGATCATATGGTCGGTTTCTTGTTATCCTCAGAAGGCACTTCTGTAGTGAGGTTGATAACGTCTCCTACCAAATCTATGCCACTAGTACCGTTAAGTGTCCCTTTCCAAAATGTTATTCTACCGTGTCTTCTCTGTACAACATTGGATACTTTTGCCCTACTCATAGGTGATACCACATTGGGACAGTTTTTGCATCTCTAACAATACACTGGGCTTCCCAGGCAGCACAGTGGTAAAGAATCTGCCTTCAAAGGCAGGACTCAAAGGAGATGCGAGCTGAGAAGATCACCTGGAGGAGGAAATGGGAACTCACTCCAGAGTACTTGCCTGGAAAATTCCATGGACAGAGGAACCTCGTGGGATCCCATTGCTGGGATCACAGAGAGTTGACCACAAAAGAGTTCACAGTAACTCACGATAATGGGTGAACTTAATGTGCTTTGGGCAGATTCCTGTTGAGGTATGGCAAAACTGATACAATATTGTAGAGTCATTAATCTCCAGTTACAATTAAAAAATTATATCAAAAATAAAAGAAATCCTAAATATATTTTTAAAGAAATAATTCTGCTGTTACCTTACTCCAGATACAGTGTGCTATTTGACATTTTCAATTCACGGGAGACTGCTAGCAAGTTTTGAAGGCTAGGTCTATTTGAAATATCCCCACCAGCCTTGGGGATATTCATTGCTTTTGGCTTTTTTGGAAAGCACTTTGAGCTGTATTTAACTGTTGATGTTTTCTTCCTGAGCGTGTCCTGGTTTTTCTCTTGCACCTTCTTTCTGTTGATGAGTGACCCCTCACATGTACAAAGATAGGTGTCATGTCGAGTCCAGCGGCCTTGTGAATGTCAGATGTCTTTCAGCAATAGTTTGAAGGCCGCGGTTACAGAAAAAAGCCTTCCTGCTGCAAGGTTCTTTATTCCCTCCTCTTGTACGGTGGCCTCTGATGTCTGAAAGGTTTATTCAGGCATAGTTGTACATGAGAGTAAGACGAACCAGAGGATACCACCAAACCTGGTGCTCCTCACTCTTAGAGTTTATCTCAGGTAAAAGTTCCTTTTCTATTTAAGTTGATTGACAAGAATGCATTGGTTTTACAGGTACAGATTCTGGTTCTGTGGCCCTGAGAATACTAGATGAATTCAGCTGTGCCTGAACATGTTTTGGAACGTATTTCGTCTTCCATGTTTTCGAAGTAGGTTTACGTGGATTCTGTATTTTTGTACGTGATGTTTTTGAACGGTGGTTCACATCCTAGTTGTGATAGTGTGCTCTATCATTCTGCTCAAGGTTCCCATTAGGACAGGAGAAGCAAGGGCCAGGGCAGCGTTTGCTGTTTTTCATTTCTTATGTTAGAGTGCCATCATGTGGAATGTTTGTGCAATCGCAGTTCGGTTGGGTACAGTGGCTCAGTCTGGTCTGACTCGGCTACCCCATGAATCGCAGCACCTGCGAGGCACCCCCCCCTCCCCCGTCCATCACTAACTCCTGGAGCTTGCTCAAATTCAGGTCCATCGAGTGGATGACGCCAACCAAAGATCTCATCGTCGGTCGTCCCCTACTATTTCTGCCCTCAATCTTTCCCAGCAACAGGTATCGCAGGCTCGAGACCCCTCCATGCCCAGTTGAGGGCGTGCTGCCTGCGAGTGGGGACCCCTCGGTGCGCGGTTGAAAACACACGGCCCGCGGTGGGGAACCGATCCATGACCAGTGGAGGCTGCGGAGCCCACGAGTGCAGACCCCCTTCTTGGCAGTTGAGGGAACAGGGTTTTGGACTGGGGAGCATTTCGTGTGAGAGGAAGGACACCCGACGCCTGGGGCTCTGGGAGTGCACAAAAGGGGGGCTTGCGCCACGCGCCAAGGAGGCAGGTGGTAGGTAGCGTCGCATGGTCAGGAAGGGGCCCCTCGTGCTGAGAGGAGGGATGGTCTGCTCAGGCAATCACATTTCCTGGGGGTGCTGGCCCCAAGCGCGCAGGAACCCGGGTGCTCGAGCTGCACCAGTCGAGCAGGAATGGGGTTGCGGGGTGCGCGCGCCGAGCGCTCGCGGGGATAGGCTGGCACTGCACGTGTGCAGGAAGGTGTGGGGGCTCGTGCTACACAGCGCGCGCAGCTGCTGGGGTTTTCACCGCCAGGCCAGGAGGCCTGGCGCACTCAAGGAGTGGAGCCTCGGGTCGCGCTACACGTGCACAGAAGTGCGCTGATCCCGTATACCAAGGAAGAGACGCCCGAGTCGCCTGCGGCGTGGGGCCCTGCGCGCACAAGAAGAGAGAGCTGGCGCCCTGCAGCCTGGGTAGAAAAGGGGGTGGGTGGCTTTCGTCCCTCGTGCCAGGGTAGGGCTGGCCGGCATGCCCTTGCAGGAGGTTCTGGGGCGGCGCTGGAACGAGGTTCTGGGGCTCCGCCGCGGGAACAGGAATGAGAGGGCTTGCGCCACCTGTGCAGGAAGGGGAGTTTCGCGCCGGGCATGCAGGGGTGCGGGGAAGGCAAATGTTCCCAGGCGCACAGGAAGCGGGGTCTCGTGCACGCCGTGAGCGCAGGATGTGGGGGCACGCGCCGCGGGTGGCGGGCTCCACCCCGTGCGCAAGAAGGCAGGGCTTGCGCCCTGCAGCATTGGCAGGAAGGCGTCTGCAGCCGCGCGTGCTGGTGGACCCTGTGACAACATGAAAATGGGGCTTGCTCGGCACCCAGAGGAAAGGGGGCTAGCGCCGCTCTCGCCAGGAGAAGCGCGGGTACTGGGTGCGCGTGCGCGGGCACCTGGTGGTCGCTTGCAGCTCCGGGTCAGGGAGCGGGGCAAGCTAGGGCTGTAGTGAGCTGTTCCGAGGTCGGCAGGGGAGGGGA
>NW_024071332.1:0-7825 GCF_014754425.2 Oryx dammah
CGTCTGGGGGCCGAAGCGCGGGGCCCGGGGCCGCTGCCCGGTGGCTGAGGCGCTTGCGGCGGCGGCGGAAGACGCCGTCGGCGAAGGTGTACTCGCTGTTGGGGTTCAGCATCCAGTAGTTGTCCTTGCCCCAGGGCCGCGAGGGGTCGCGAAGCACCTTGACGAAGCAGTCGTTGAGCGAGAGGTTGTGGCGCACGGAGTTGCGCCAGCCGGTGTAGCTGCCGCGGAAGAACGGGAACTTGCCCATGAGGTACTCGTTGATCTCGGCCAGCGTCAGGCGCCCGCCCGCCGAGTCGCGGATGGCCATTGCGATGAGCGCGATGTACGAATACGGGGGCTTGGGCCGCCGGGTGTACGGCTTGCCGCGCGCGCCCTCGCCGCCGCCCGCACCCCCCGAACCTGCGCCCCCTGCTCTGGGCCCCGCCGTCGCCCCCGCCGCGCCCGCCTCCTCGGCGCCCGGCCCGCCGCCCGCGCTCCGCTCGCCGCTGCCTTCCGCCGGGCTGTTGGCCGCGCAGTCCCCGTCCGAGCCCAGGGAGTCGTCGCCCGCGGCCGATAGCGGAGACGGCGCGTCGCTGCCGCCCGCACCCTCCAGGTCACTCCCGGGCTTGTCCCCGAGACCCGCGCGGGGCCCGAACACCTCCAGCTTCATGCCCGCGCCCGTCCTCGCCCGGCGCGTACCCTTTGCCTCCGCGCGGTCCTGGACAGCGGGTGCCCGGGGCGTGGTGGCGATCGGGACCGGGGTCCTAGCCTCTCTCTCCCGGAGCTCGCCTTCCTCTGGGTGAGACAGTCGCTTTCCGGATTGGAGTCCCCTTCCGCTGGAGTTCTTCTTTGGAGCGGTTGTGCTTATTGGGTGAAACGACAGGGGCGAAGAGGGAGGAGCTGAGGGCGTACTGGCTTCAGGGTGGGGAGCGGAGACTTGGGGGAAGGCGTGCAGAGCCGCGGTTCCAGCTTCGGGTGCCGGGGCGCGCGGGGCTTGGAGTTCCTGCCGGAGGAGGAAGCGTGCGCATCTGCTTCCCGTTCCAGAGATGGGGTTTCTTCTCCCGCAGTCGCCAGGTCTCGGACAGGTCAGTGCCGCTGCCGAGCCTGCCACCCCGGGGCGAGGGTCCAGGCTTCAGCCTCGAGCGCCCACGGAGCCGAGTCCCCGAGGCCGTGGCGCCCGCAGCCGCCTTCCCGCCCCTGGCCTCCAGAGCAGCATCTCCACGCCTGCCGCCGCGGCCCCGTCTCGTCTCCACCTTCGGCCCGGCCCAATATAACCCCGCGGCACCCCGCGAGGGCGGGGCCTGGGCGCCGACGACGGATGGGGAGCGAGGTGGCCCAGGTGGCCGCGGCTCCGGAGCGGGCGCGCGCTAGGCGGAGGCCACGCGGCGGCGCGGCCGCAGGTTGTTTGTTTTGGGTCCGCCCGGCCCCGCCCTCCTCCTCCCGCCAATGGGAGGCGTGCGCGCGGCTGAGGTCCTCGCGTGTGCGCGCGTGCGTGTGCGCCTCGGCTCGGGGGCCGCGCGCGGGCGCTCGGAGGGGCCCCTGCGCCCCGGAGCTCGCGGAAGCCATACGAGAGCGCGGCCGGGGCACCTGTCGGGACGCCTGGCGCGGCTGGGGCCCGCGGCCTCCCTCAGCCACACTTGGTGCGCGGGTGCTCTGCGAGGGAAGACGGCGCTGCTCCCCCACGCAGACCCCCGTCGTCGCGGCCGAGGGGCGAGCAGCGGAGCACGCGCAGGACACACTGCGGTGACCTCCCACCGGGGCCGCGCAGCGTGTCCTTCTCGGGACCTCGTTTTGAGGACGGTCTCTCTCTCCTTTCCTTCTCTAATGAATAAAAGTCTGGACTCGAGATTGGCTACACCTGAGATGACCTTGACTCGCTCTCATACTGGCCCGACTTTCTTTGTCTTCCGTGGCCTCTTCCCTCACCTGGGCGGGGGCTCCTGCCGGCTCTGCGCGGCTCCCGCCCCCGGGCGGCCCGGCAGCCCTCCTGCTCTAGCACGTTCGCTGCGGTTTCCGTGGCACCGGCGTCCGGTCGGGAAAGCGGGCCCTCTCACCTCGGCGGGACGCCCGGCGGCGTGGATGGTCCCCGAGGGCGCACTTCTAACCCGCTGCCCTTCCAAGCTGAGGCTTCGTCCTTTTCCGGCCTTTGTTGCAAATAAGCGACGGAGCTGCGAGTAGGTGGGACCCCCGTCGATGTTTATTTTATTACTTTCCACCATTTGTGCAGAAAATGTACGCAACCCTCTCTTATCTTATTTCAGGCAGTTTTAAAGGCATTCAGCATGGGGTCCGAAAAATGGAGAGCTCTGTTGTTTCTGGCGTTTGGGGGAAAAGATCTGTTTTGGAGATTAGATTGGATTGCGTGCCCGCCGAGAGCTGGGAGCTGGCAGGGATGGCTTTTTTCTGAAGGCAGCTGCCTGAGGGGCCTGGCTCCGGGCCAGGAGTCTGTGGGCCCCAGGACCTGGAGGTGGGGTGGGCTGGGACAGGAGAGCAGCAGGTGAACAGCCAGGGGTGACAGCGTTGGCAGTGAGTGCGTCCTGGTGTGAACTCTGGAGCTGGGACCAAGGCCTGTTTTATGGGGCAGATAAGGCGGGAGCTTGAAGTGTGGGCCATCCAGCTGCTGCAGAGTCTAAGGGAGGCCAGAGACACTCCAGGGCCAGGTGTGTGGGGACCCAGTTCCACCCTGGAGACGCCTAGGAGGCAGTCCTGCAAGCCCGTCCGCCTGGCCACCACCACAGCCCTGCCCTCAAGCCACCCAGAGCCTGGATTCACAGCAGTTCCCTTCCTGGGCTCCCCCCTGGCCGCCCCCCAGCCCCTCCTGTTCTCCAGCTGGAAGATTAGTCTGGGAAGTGCTAGTGAGCTGAGTGTGTCGATGGGGGTTTGATCAGAAGGGAGAGAAGAGATCCACACGCTGGGCCCTGTTGCTGCTCACAACACAGCAGCGACCTTGGGCCCTGCCCTCCCCGCTGCGCGAGTAAAATGATGCCCAACAGAAGGACTTCTGTGCTCATTGCTTTTCACTGCTCCTTTCTTGGGGTGAATATACGGCATTGCATTTCCGCCTCTGGGCACTTGGGCCTTCGGGTGAACTCCCGGAGCCCTGAGATCCTACCCCTCACCCCTACTCCAGCCTGGCCTGGTAGGAGGGGGCATGTTGAAGTGTGGGTGCTCTCCCCCGGCTCCCCGCTTCAGGGCAAAGGAGCGTTGGTCCTTGCCAGGGCAGCAGCCGCCCGCCCTGCCGCCCGCCCTGCCCCGCTGTGGCAGGGTCTCCTCCACCGTCACCGTTCTGCTGGGGAAAGGAGCAGCCGTCACTCCCGTGGGGCGGTCTCTGCCGGCCGCTAGTGGGCCGCTGGGCAGGCTGCAGGTTTGGGAGGAGGGGAATGAGGAGAGAGGGGCATGGAAGTGGGGAGACTGTCGCCAAGAAAACCTTTTTTATTTTCAGGATGACAGAGCTTTGGGAGGTGGGGAATGGGCTTTGTAAAGGAAGACCCTGCTGACGAGGTAGGCAGAGGGCCACTCAGAAGGTTGGAAAGACCCCCAGGCACTGGAGTGCAGGCCCCCGGGAAGCCAGGAGCTGCTTTCCCGTCCCCGCTGTGTCCCCAGTCCTTGCCTCAAGGACTGTCTCGCTGCGCCATTCACTGAGGCAGTGTTGCACCGCTGCTCTGAACCCTTGTTGCCTTTACCGTTCTTTTACTCCCAAGAAGGCCTCCCCCTTCTGCAGGTACAAGAAGACGGAGGTGGACGGAGGTTGCCTTCCCCTCTGCAACGTGTGCACGGCGCCCTCCAGGCCGGTGCGGACCCTGCAGACATTTCACATGTGCTGTGCCCAGGTTCCCTAGAAAGGCTTGGAGACGTCTGCACCCTAACTTTCGATCCTTTGGGGATCAGCATGATGGGTTAATGACAAATGTCCATCCGTGGAGCCTCACCAAACACTTTGTCAGGTTTGAAAGACCCATCTGTTTCTTCATTTATTCCCTTGCCCTTGAACTTGGGTGGTGATGAGGAGGTAGATCTGGCGAAGCACGAGCTCCGTCCCAGTGCTCGCCAGGGCTCCTTGAGCCTGGAGGAGGGCACGGCAACCCACTCCAGGATTCTCGCCTGGAGAGTTCCACGGACAGAGGAGTCTGGTGGGCTGCAGTCCATGGGGTCGAAAAGAGTCGGACACGGCTCGGCGATTAACCCTTTCTTCACTTTCTTTCTTCTTGGGCTCCTTGAAGTGGTTTTAGGCAAAGGAAGGACATGCGTCCATCTCCAGACAAAGACTAACAGCTGGAAACCCTCGGTGGGTTTTGAACTCACTGAAACCTGATGTCTCACTGCTCCATGCCTAAACCTTGGGGTGTGCCTCCTGGAATGTGAGGGACTCGGTGGATCTGACTCCACTGGAGATGTGGGTGCTGGCCCCAGTGCGCACAGCCTCCTGGCCCCAAAGGAGCCTCTCCCCTGCCCCCGGACACCTGGAACCGTCGGTGAGCTTCTTGCTGGGTTCCCTCTGCAGGACCCACCTTTGGCCTCTGGGTCTGAAGAGAAGGTGAACTTACATTGCCTGCCCTGGGGTCCCAGGCCTCTAACTCTGTGAGAGCGGCCGTGTCAGGGCCCCAGTCCACAGGGGTGGCTCAGATCCAAGCTCCATCACTTGTGGAACGGGGTGGGGCTGAAAGTTGGGGCCTGACATCCTCTGCAGGGCTCAGGCCCAGCTCCCTCGACACGCCTTGCTCGTGGTGAAAGGGCAGAAAGAGGGGAGCCCTGGCTCTGCCCAGGCCTCCTCGCTGGTCTGGCTGGCTCGTGGTGACGCAGGGCCCTCGGGGGAACCTGCGGGGTGGGCACGCGTCCCTGTCACTGAGCCCCCCTCACTGGCCTTCGCCATGTCACTTCTCTTCCTGCTGCTACTAGGCCGAGGACTCAGTTTAAGTGCGGGCCCAGCACTGTCTGGCACTGTTCACCAGGGGAAACCCAAGGGCTGTGCTGGAAGTTTCTCTGGAGGCTGCAGCAGTCCTGACCACAAGAAGCCTGGTGGGCGTCCCTGAGCTGCAGGTGCGGCTCCTGGGCGTGGGGAGGGTGGGGAGGGGCGCAGTGACCTGGGGCGGAGAGAGGGGGTGGGGGTCCCTGGGGAAGGGGGTGAGGACGGGGGTCAGCCCCAGCTGGGGGCAGGGGAAAGTCGGGGGGAGGATGGAGGCCAGGGGAGCTGCCTGAAGCTCACGCCAGCCCTGCTCCCTGTGGGAGGTGCTGCTGAAGGAGAGGAAGCCTGGGGGACTTATCACGGTGCGGTGACGGCTTGATCCTGGGGTCATGGAGCCGTCCTCAGGGGAACACTCTGGTCCAGCTCTAGTCCAGCTTCCCTTTCACTTGAAGTTCTTTAACTTGTGAGTTTTAAAAGCAGAGCAAGAAAGCTTGCACTTCCCTTTAAGGTAGGCTAACGATCAGACACACGCCCGTGTTTGTCCAGGAAGGAGACCTTTGCGGGTGCATCTGAGCCTCCCCTCACCCCCAGTACTGCCCCTTTGGCCTGCTGTTACAGGATCCGGCGAGATGGGGGAGATGGCAGATGGGACCCGCTGTGTCCTTGGGATGAGACAGTGTGTGCAGGGCCCACTCAGCCCTCTCCTGCCTTGACCAGGAGCCCCAGATCCTGGGGGTACAGCTTACCATGGGCAGTTGGGCCTATGGAGACCGGACATCTTTGCAAATGTTCAAAAACTCCCTTCAAAATCCCCCAGGGCCCCGGTCAGACACCTTAATCTTGGCTCAGTTAAACAGCACTGACTGTGGAGCAGCTAGAAATATGATGGGCGCGTCCCTGGTGGCCAGTGGTCAGACTCCGTGGTTCCTCTGTAGGACTGCAGGTCCCAGGCCTGGCTGGAGAACTAAGATCCACACCATGGCCAATTTTTTTTTAATTTAAAAAATATATCATGACAACATCGTTCTACAATTTTATGCCCCAAAGTATTGGCCGCTCTAAATAGGTTATATTTTTAAATGAATAACTTAATGATATCGTTCATGAATTTAGAGCACTTCAGAGAAAGTTCCACATAGTTATTGTAAAAGGTAAAGAAAATAGGATAATGAACTCCCACATACCCAAGCTTCCACTCCAGTCACTCCCAACCGACGGCCAGTATTATTCTATCCTTATTCCTTCTCATTCCTCTGCCACCTACCTACATTTTTTAAAAGACAAACCTCAGACAGCATATAAATTTATCTATATTTCACTGTTATTCTAAAGATAAGAATTCATTAAAAAATAAGCAAATTCCATTATCATACCTACAAAATTAATAGTAATTTTTAACATTAAATATTCAGTATTCAAATTTTCAATTATCTTAAAATGTAAGATTACTTTAAAGTCATTTTTACTGAGGTGCATTTTTTGTATAATAAAATGTACCTATATTAAGGGTGCAGGTAAACGGACAAATTTAAACACTCCTGTAACCACCATCATATCAAGATACAGAACATTTTTGCCACCACGGGAAGCTGCTTCCTATGCATGCTGTCAACTTCACCTCCTTTTCCATCCTCAGCCCCAGGCTACCTGGCTTTTCTTTTTTTTTTTTTTAACATTTATGAACAGCAAGGAGTTCTAACCAGTCCATCCTAAAGAAAATGAACCCTGAATATTGACTGGAAGGACTGATGCTGAAGCTGAAGCTCCAACACTTTAGCCACCTGATGCGAAGGGCCTACTCACTAGAAAAGACCCTGATTCTGGGCAAGCTTGAAGGCAGGAGGAGAAGGGGACAGCAGAGGATGAGGTGGTTGGATGGCATCACTGACTCAATGGGCAAGAGTCTGAGGAAGCTCTGGGAGCTGGTGATGGACAGGGAGGCCCGGCGTGCTGCGGCTCACGGGGCTGCAGAGAGAGGGACTGACTTAGTGTCTGAACAACAGCAACAAGGCATTTTTGTGAGAACAGGCAGTATAGGCCCGTGTAGATGTCTTCTTTCCTTTTCCTGGCCACTTAGAGCGTTCACTGCCAGCAGCCGCTTCTCAGCAACTTGGCAGATGCTCCCCTGTGGCTGGCCTCTGCCGCCTGCTCTCTGCCTTCTTCCTGGACTCGAATCACGCACGTTTGCCTCCTTGGCAACTGACCTACAGGTTGCTGAGCGTGTGTGTGTTCTGTCTGTTTTCCTGTCTGAACATTGTCCATTGCGGTGTCTTCGTATTCACTGACCTTTCTTTTGGAATATCTGATCCGATGTTAATATTGTCCAGTTAAAATTTCCCCACAGATACTATACTTTTCTTCTCTGGAAGTCCCATTTGATTCTTTTTAAAACAATATTTCCATCTATCTCTTCATCCTGTACGTATAACACGTTTCTAGGTGTCCTTGTCTGCGGTTTCCAGCCTCTCTATCATTTGTAGATTTGTTCCTTTTGACTGATTTTCCTTCTTGTTATCGGTCAAAATTTGCTGATTTTTTTTTTGCATGTCTAGTAATTTTTAATTGGATGCAGGACATGAACTTTAGGTCACTGAGTATTTGGATTTTGTTTCTTTAAAAGGGTTTTTGAATTTGTTTTGCTCGAAAATTAAGTTACCCGTTTCTGATTAACCCTTAGCAAGTTTATTTACCTATTTAAATTGGAGTGTGTTGCTTCACAACGCCGCAGTCGTTCCTTCTGTACAACAGCGTGAATCAGACGTGTGTACACATATATCCTCCCCCTCTCGAGCCTCCCACTCTACCACCCCCACCCCACCCCGCCCCAGGTCAGCACAGAGCACCGAGCTCAGCTCCCGCAGCTCCCCCAGCTCCCCCAGCTGTCTGTCTGCGTGTGGCAGTACACGGGCATCAGTGCCACACTCTCGACCTGTGCCCCCCCCC
>NW_024071334.1:0-7821 GCF_014754425.2 Oryx dammah
CAAAAGGGATGAGGGCCCCAAAAGTGATAAGAAAAACCACCATACCACATTTCACTATCACAGCACAGGAGGATGGAGCGATCCAGAAGGGGTGTCTTCAAAAAAACAAAAACAAAAGAAATGGAGGAAGTATGTGATATGCTTGAACACATCAAGAAGTAATTTACATTTTTAGTAGAGAGTGTGAAGATGAATTCGTGAAAGAATCTCAAAAAGGAAGCCAACAACAACAAAGACAAGTATTAACTCTCAAGAAAATAAAAACCATGCAAGAAAAAAGGATCATAAGATGTTAGACTCACTTGTGCACAATATTTACATAAAACTGTGTAAATATTTTTTGTGAAGCAAAAACTAAATGATAATTTAAACAAAATTGATTAAATATCCAAATACCCACATTGGAAAATGGGGAAGAGAAAGTTTGCTTTGTGAGCAGATACCATAAGGAAGACCGAAAAAAAAAAATCTAATCTAACATAACAGGATGTCAATATGTTATATTTTCAACTAGAACATCAAATAAAAGCCATATGGCCATGCTCTTTAGAAACACAGAAGTAAAACCTAGAAATACTAAAAAGTCTCAAAAGTGTTGGATTTGGGTAAAATAAACAAGATTTCCTAGAACTAACACCAAAATATAATGTCCTTTCCATCACGGGACTGGAATGCAAAAGCAGGGAGTCAAGAGATACCTGGAATAATAGGCAAGTTTGGCCTTGGAGTACAAAATGAAGCAGGGCAAAGGCTTACAGAGTTTTTTTTTTCCAAGAGAACGCACTGGTCATAGCAAACACTCTCTTCCACTATACACGGACATCACCAGATGGTCGGTACTGAAATCAGATTGATTATATTATTTGCAGCCAAAGATGGAGAAGCTCTATACAGTCAACAGAAACAAGACCTGGAGCTGACTATGGCTCAGATCATCAGCTCCTTATTGCAAAACTCAGACTCAAATTGAAGAAAGTAGAGAAAACCAGTAGGCCATTCAGTTCAGTTCAGTCACTCAGCCGTGTCTGACTCTGCGACCCCATGGACTGCAGCACACCAGGCCTCCCTGTCCATCACCAACTTCCGGAGCCTATTCAAACTCATGTCCATTGAGTTGGTGATGCCATCCAATCATCTCACCTTCTGTTGATCCCTTCTCCCACCTTCAGTCATTCCCAGCATCAGGGTCTTTTCCAAGGAGTCAGTTCTTTGCATCAGGTGGCCAAAGTATTGGAGTTTCAGCTTCAATATCAGTCCTTCCAATGAACATTCAGGACTGATTTCCTTTAGGATTGACTGGTTGGATCTCCTTGCAGTCCAAGGGACTCTCAAGAGTCTTCTCCAACACCACAGTTCAAAAGCATCAATTCTGTGCTCAGCTTTCTCAACTCTCACATCCATACATGACTACTGGAAAAACCATAGCTTTGACTAGATGGACTTTTGTTGGTAAAGTAATGTCTCTGCTTTTTAATATGCTGTCTAGGTGGGTCATAGCTTTTCTTCCAAAGAGTGTCTTTTAATTTCATGGGTGCAATCACCATCTGCAGTGATTTTGGAGCCCCCAAAAATAAAGTCAGCCACTGTTTCCACTGTTTCCCCATCTGTTTGCCATGAAGTGATGGGACCTGATACCATGATCTTAGTTTTCTTAATGTTGAGTTTTAAGCCAACTGTTTCACACTTCTCTTTCACCTTCATCAAGAAGCTCTTCAGTTCCTCTTCACTTTCTGCCATAAGGGTGGTGTCATCTGCATATCTCAGGTTATTGATATTTCTCCCGGCAATCTTGATTCCAGCTTGTGCTTCATCCAGCCCGGCATTTCACATGATGCACTCTGCATAGAAGTTATATAAGCCATTCAGGTATGACCTAAATCAAACCCATTATGATTATACAATAGAGGTGATGAATAGATTCAAGGGACTAGATCTGGTAGACACAGTGCCTGAAGGACTATGGTTGGCGGTTCATAACATTGTACAGGAGGTGATGACCAAAACCATACCCAAGAAAAAGAAGTGCAAGAAGGCAAAGTGGTTGTTTGAGGAGGCCTTACAAATAACTGAGAAAAGAAGAGAAGTGAAAGGCAATGGAGAAAGGGAAAGATATACCCAACTGGACACAGAGTTACACAGAATAGCAAGGAGAGATAAGAAAGCCTTCTTAAGAGACCAATCCAAAGGAATAGAGGAAAACAAAGAATGGGAAGAGATCTCTTCAAGAAAATTAGATACCAAGGGAACATTTCATGCAAAGATGGGCACGATAAAGAACAAAAATGGCAAGGACCTAACAAAAACAGAAAAGATTAAGTAAAGGTGTTAAGAATACATAGAACTGTATTTTTAAAAAAGCTCTTGATAACCCAGATAACCACGATGCTGTAATCATTCACCTAGACCAGACATCCTAGAGTGCGAAGTCAAGTGGGCCTTAGGAAGCATCACTACAAACAAAGCTAGTGGAGGTGATGAAATTCCAGCTTAGCTATTTCAAATCTTAAAAGATGATGCTGTTAAAGTGCTGCATTCAATATACCATCAATTTTGGAAAACTCAGCAGTGGCCATAGGACTGGAAAAGGTCAATTTTCATTCCAATCTCATAGGACTGGAAAAGGTCAATTTTCATTCCAATCTCAAAGAAAGGTAATACCAAGGAATGTTCAAATTACTATACGATTGTACTCATTTCACATGCCAGTAAGATTATGCTCAAAATCCTTCAAGCTAGGCTTCAGGAATATGTGAACCAAGAACTTTCAGATGTACAAGCTGGATTTAGAAAAGGCAGAGAAATCAGAGATCAAATTGCCAACATATGCTGGATCATAGGAAAAGCAAGGGAATTCAAAAAAAAAAATCTACTTCTGCTTCATTGACTACACTAAAGCCTTTGACTGTGTGGATCACAACAAACTGTGGAATATTCTTAAAGAGATGGGAATACAAGACCACATTACCTGCCTCCTGAGAAACCTGTATACAGAACAAGAAGCAACAGTTAGAACTGGACACAGAACAACAGCTAGTTCAAAATTTGGAAAGGAGTACATCAAGGCTGTTTATTGTCACCCTGCTGATTGAACTTACATGCAGAGTAGATAATGTGAATGCTGGGCTGGATGAAGCACAAGCTAGAATCAAAATTGCTGGGAGAAATATCAACAACCTCAGATATGTAGATGATACTACTTTAATGGCTGAAAGTGAAGAGGAACTAAAGAACCTCTTGATGAAGGTGAAAGAGGAGAGTGAAAAAACCAACTTAAAACTCAAGATTCAAAAAACTAAGATCATGACATCTGGTCCTATCACTTCATGGCAAATAGATGGGGAAGATGTGGAAACAGTGTCAGATTTCATTTTCTTGGGCTCCAAAATCAATGCAAACCATGACTGCAGCCACTAAATTAAAAGACATTTTCTCCTTGGAAGAAAAGCTATGACAAACCTAGACAACATATTAAAAAGCAGAGACATCACTTTGCCAACAAAGGTCTGTCTAGTCAAAGCTTCAGTTTTTCCAGTAGTCATGTATGGCTATCAGAGTTGGACCATAAAGAAGGCTGAACACCAAAGAATTGATGCTCTTGAAATGTGCTGTTGGAGAAGACTCTTGAGAGTCCCTTGGACAGCAAGGAGATCAAACCAGTCAATGCTAAAGGAAATCAATGTGAAGAGCTGACTCATTGGAAAAGACCCTGATGTTGGGAAAGATTGAGGCCAAAAGAAGGGGGGCAACAGAGGATCTAATGTTTGGATAGCATCACTGACTCAGTGGACATGCATTTGAGCAAATTCAGGGAGATAGCGAAGGACAGAGAAGCCTGGCATGATGGAGCTCACAGGGTTGCAAAGAGTTAAACACAACTTAGTGTCTGAACAACAACAAACAAGAAGTGATAAAAAACACCTTTTTTGTTGTTGAGTATTATAACTCTTCAGGCTTTCCAGATGGCTCAGTGGTAAAGAATCCGCCTGCCAACGCAAGAGCTGCAGGATAGGTGGGCTCCATCCCTGGGTCGGGAAGATCCCTTGGAGGAGGGCATGGCAACTCACTCCAGTATTCTGGCCCAGAGAATTCCATGGACAGAGGAGCCTGGCAGGCTACAGTCCTTAGGGTCACAATGAGTCAGACACGACACAGGGTCTAAGCACAAGCTCATTATAACTCTCACAGTATTGTTTTTGTACTATATGGATATTTTACTAAGATAAATCTAAAAGTTACATTAGAAATAAAGATAACCACAAGAGAAGGAAAACGGTAGACCTAGGTCCCAAACTAGTCAGCACTGGTTCGCAGGTAGGAGGATGTACAACAGAAGGAAGCAGGCAGAAACATGCATGCGTATTTTTGATTGTCCCAGGGACTAGGATGATGCTAATATTTAGTGACAAGACCAGTAAGAGGTTCTGCCAAGTACAGAGTAGCCACACATGCTAAGGAATGGCCAGATCAACTGCTAACAGCACCTCCACTGGGATACACTGCAGTAGGTGGGGAAAGGGGCTTCCCAGATGGCACTGGTGGTAAAGAACCCGCCTGCTAATACAGGAGACACAAGAGATGCAGGTTCAATCCCTGGGTCGGGAAGATCCACAGGAGTAGGAAATGGCACCTCACTCTAGTGTTCTTGCCTGGAAAATTCCACAGGCAGAGGAGCCTGGCAGGCTACAGTTCATGGGGGCCACACAGAGTCATGACGCCTAAGCAACTGAGCATGTATGCACACCCCCACACACACAGATGGGGAAAATAGTGAAGAAAACTATACTGAGAAAGGAAAAAGGACAGAAGAGAGGAAGTACAGAGCAAAATGGAACTATCACATTAGAATATATAAAATAATAAAATGGCAGGAAAAAGTTGAAATGTATTAGCAATAGTTCAATCCTCACATCCGCACATGACTACTAGAAAAACCACCATAGCTGTCACTATATGGACCTTTGTTAGCAAAGTGATGTCTCTGCTTTCTAATATGCTGTCTAGGTTTGTCAGGGGTTTCCTTCCAAGAAGCAAGCATCTTTTAATTTCATGGGTGCAGTCACTATCCACAGTGATTTTGGAGCCCACGAAAAGAAAATCTGTCACTGTTTCCAGTTTTTGCCATGAAGTAATGGTACACTAAGCGCAGGCGGCGGCGGCGGGCCGGCGAACTAAGCGCGGCGGAGAGCTACCCCACATCAGAAGTCAGGGACAGCGGCCCAGAGTGCCAGGCTGCGACGGCGCAGGAACGGCCGGGAGGAGCCACCCCGCGTCCAAGGCCAGTGGCGGCCGAGAGGAGCTACCCCGCGTCCGAGGTCAGTGGCAGCCAGGAGGAGACACCCCGTGTCCGAGGTCAGGGGCGATGGCCGAGAGGAGCTACCTCGCGTCTGAGGTCAGGGGCGGCCAGGAGAAGCCACCTCGCACCCGAGGCCAGGGGCGGTGACCCTGAGGAGCCCATCGGCCAGGAGAAGCAACCCGAGGAGCGGTGGCTAAGCAGGCACAGGAGGGTCTAGAGGAGCTATCCCACATTGAAGGTCAGGAACAGCGGCAGTAAGGAGATACCCCTGGTCCAAGGTAAGGAGCAGCGGCTGTGCTTTGCTGGAGCAGCGGTGAAGAGATAACCCACGCCCAAGGTAAGAGAAACCCAAGTAAGATGGTAGGTGCTGCAAGAGAGCATCAGAGGGCAGACACACTGAAACCATACTCACAGAGAACTAGTCAATCTAATCACACTAGGACCACAGCCTTGTCTAACTCCAAGAAACTAAGCCATGCCTGTGGGGCAACCCAAGATGGGCGGGTCATGGTGGAGAGGTCTGACAGAATGTGGTCCACTGGAGAAGGGAATGGTAAGCCACTTCAGTATTCTTGCCTTGAGAACCCCATGAACAGTATAAAAAGGCAAAATGATAGGATACTGAAAGAGGAACTCCCCAGGTCATTAGGTGCCCAATATGCTACTGGAGATCAGTGGAGAAATAACTCCAGAAAGAATAAAGGGATGGAGCCAAAGCAAAAACAATACCCAGTTGTGGATGTGACTGGTGATAGAAGCAAGATCCAATGCTGTAAAGAGCAATATTGCATAGGAACCTGGAATGTCAGGTCCATGAATCAAGGCAAATTGGAAGTGGTCAAACAAGAGATGGTAAGGGTGAACGTCGACATTCTAGGAATCAGCAAACTAAAATGGACTGGAATGGGTGAATTTAACTCAATGACTATTATATCTACTACTGAGGGCAGGAATCCCTCAGAAGAAATGGAGTAGCCATCATGGTCAACAAAAGAGTCCGAAATGCAGTCCTTGGATGCAATCTCAAAAACGACAGAATGATCTCTGTTCGTCTCCAAGGCAAACCATTTAATATCACCGTAATCCAAGTCTATGCCCCAACCAGTAACGCTGAAGAAACTGAAGTTGAACGGTTTTATGAAGACCTACAAGACCTTTTAGAACTAACACCCAAAAAAGGTGTCCTTTTCATTATAGGGGACTGGAATGCAAAAGTAGGAAGTCATGAAACACCTGGAGTAACAGGCAAATTTGGCCTTGGGATGCAGAATGAAGCAGGGCAAAGACTAATAGAGTTTTGCCAAGAAAATGCACTGGTCATAGCAAACACCCTCTTCCAACAACACAAGAGAAGACTCTACACATGGACATCACCAGATGGTCAACACCGAAATCAGATTGATTATATTCTTTGCAGTCAAAGATGGAGAAGCTCTATACAGTCAACAAAAACGAGACCAGGAGCTGACTGTGGCTCAGATCATGAACTCCTTATTACCAGATTCAGACTCAAATTGAAGAAAATAGGGAAAACTGCTAGACCATTCAGGTATGACCTAAATCAAATCCCTTATGATTATACAGTGGAAGTAAGAAATAGATTTAAGGGCATAGATCTGATAGATAGAGTGCCTGATGAACTATGGAATGAGGTTCATAACATTGTACAGGAGACAGGGATCAAGACCATCCCCATGGAAAAGAAATGCAAAAAAGCAAAATGGCTGTCTGGGGAGGCCTTACAAATAGCTGTGAAAAGAAGAGAGGCGAAAAGCAAAGGAGAAAAGGAAAGATATAAGCATCTGAATGCAGAGTTCCAAAGAATAGCCAGAAGAGATAAGAAAGCCTTCTTCAGTGATCAATGCAAAGAAATAGAGAAAAAAAAACAGAATGGGAAAAACTAGAGATCTCTTTAAGAAAATTAGAGATACCAAGGGAACATTTCATGCAAAGATGGGCTCGATAAAGGACAGAAATGGTATGGACCTAACAGAAGCAGAAGATATTAAGAAGGGGTGGCAAGAATACACGGAAGAACTGTACAAAAAAGATCTTCATGACCCAGATAATCATGATGATGTGATCACTAATCTAGAGCCAGACATCTTGGAATGTGAAGTCAAGTGGGCCTTAGAAAGCATCACTATGAACAAAGCTAGTGGAGGTGATGCAATTCCAGTTGAGCTGTTTCAAATCCTGAAAGATGATGCTGTGAAAATGCTGCACTCAATATGCCAGCAAGTTTGGAAAACTCAGCAGTGGCCACAGGACTGGAAAAGGTCAGTTTTCATTCCAATCCCAAAGAAAGGTAATGCCAAAGAATGCTCAAACTACCACACAATTGCACTCATCTCACATGCTAGTAAAGTAATGCTCAAAATTCTCCAAGCCAGGCTTCAGCAATACGTAAACTGCGAACTTCCTGATGTTCAAGCTGGTTTTAGAAAAGGCAGAGGAACCAGAGATCAAATTGCCAACATCCACTGGATCATGGGAAAAGCAAGAGAGTTCCAGAAAAACATCTATTT
>NW_024071335.1:0-7821 GCF_014754425.2 Oryx dammah
CCACAAAAGGGAAAACTAAACACCCATGTGGTCTGCACAGTAGCCACTGTGATCCCTGAGACCCATGAGAATGTAACTAATTTCATGAAAACCATTTTGTTCATAATCATTGGGTAGCTCAGAGGATGGCAGATTGCAGCAAATCAGTCAAAAGCCATTACCCCCAGAAGAACACATTCAGTCACACCAAGAGTGAGTATGAAATACATTTGTACAAGGCAGCCCAAAATAGGAATCCTCATCTTCTCAGTGTTGACCAGCATAACAGGCATAATGACCACACTGATACCCATATCCACCACAGACAAGTTCTGGAGGAACAGATACAAAGGGACATGCAGTCTCTGTTCCAGGGAGATGACAACTATGATGATGGCATTTCCCATCGGAGTCACCAGGTAAACCACCAAGAAAGCCCCAAAGAGCTGCTCTTGGAGTTCAGGGAAGTTAGAAAAGCCCAAGAGGATGAATTCAACCACAGAGCTTTGGTTTTGCATTTTCATGTCAACAGTGGAGCATATATTGTTTTTAAGAACATAGTTATAAAACATATTTTATAAATTATAGTACAAAGTTACAGTCTATAGTACAAAGTTACAGACCTCTGAGTCAGGATCTGCAGTCACCCCAAACAATCTGGGCAGAAGATGAAAAGAGAAGCCCATCCTGATAGAAATTTAGCTTGGCAATTTTGGAGAATGACCAATTATTGTAGCTTAGAAACCCTATCTGATATATAAAAAATAATGTCTAAGTTTTATTGTAACTTGTATACTAATAGTTTGGAATTTAAACTTAATGTTAAAGTAAGTAGGAACATATTGTAACTTAGCTGTCACTTATATAACATTTCTAAAGGTATCACCTATTTTCCTAATTTTATGTAAATATGAAATTTAAGACCACAAAAATATAGTGTCCAGGCTCATATCTGTTTGTGCTGATGAGAAAGTCGAGACATAAATGAAAAGTAAATGTGGGCTAAGGCTATCATCATTTCATTCAAAAGGCTCTGGACAGAGAAATATTTAAATATTTTCAAAAATGGAAAAGATAAGACAATTTGAACTTCCTTTAATATAAAATTACAGTAGGTTCTTACTGCCACAGAATTATATACTGACAGTGAAACTTATGTTACACATATTTAACCATAATAAAAATGTTAACAGATTAAAATTTTTAATTAAAAATATAGTCTCAAGAAGTCACAAAAGGAACAAGGTAACCCACATATAATTTTATAAAATTTTAATAATTGTAAGTATAACAAAGATGATATGTAGTTGTTATAACTATTCATTAGTTCAAAATGACTTGGTTAAATGTGACAGCACTGCAGAAACATACAAAGAGGGTTTATTTCTGAGGTTCCTGTCTTCGGTGATCCATAACTATGTGAATTTGCTTTACATTTGATTTTTGCTCAGACTGTACCTGGACAAATACATAGAAATTCATTCAGATGAGAAATTGGTGGGAGGAGGGGACAGTTCTCATTGGTATATCCCTATAATCATATGTTCTAAGGAAATGCTCATGTTTTATTCACTGTAAACTTATAATTTAAAAGTTTCCCTTCTAGTTCCCTTTTGCTGTCCTCTCTTTCTTCCTTCCTATTAAATTTCTCACCAAGGTGTTCAATTAATCATTAATTATTCAAACAACATTGATTGAGCATCTGCCATTTTTAGCCTCCATGCTCCAAGGCACACTTTGGACACCAGAGCTCAACAGAAAGCAAATCACACAACCTAAAATGGAAAACAAGGCCTCACTCTCTAAGCCAGTAGTTCTAACTCCTACCTCTCATACCATGCTCTAGTTTTTCATTATCTCCTACAGACATTGTATTTACTACTTTTATATATACATCTATACAGACATGGACACATATACAGACATATATATATATATGTATAGATACACAAAAATTCTTTCATTAAACATAAACTCCAGGAGGGCAAAGATTATGTTTTATAATAAGAATGCCTACAACATTTTCTGACCCATAACAAATGCAAAACCAATTTTTTCTTGAACAAATGAAAACAAAATTTAGGAAAATGCAGACTCCACCTTTAAGGAATATTCTATCTACATGACAAGTTAAATCAGTATAAACACTGTCAGGGAACAAGATTAATTACAATGGTCTTAGAGTTTTCAGTGAGGAAAATGTTAGTCTAAATGAGGAGAGATGAAAAACTATATCACAAGAAGTCAGAGGTGGAAGGGCAATTAGACAGGAGGAAGGCTGACTTACTCAAGTCAAAATGTAATTGATGACAACAGCACTAGAATGGAGGCCTTCCAGGTTTCTATGATAGTTTGAAAACCAGGGAATAACATCTGTGGGAGATGAGGAATCCAGGAAGACAGAGGAGCAATTGAAAACATAAAATGTTGCCTTGGGTACAGATCATTCAAATATCAGCAGACAGCCATGGTGGGTTGACTTATATATATCTGAATTTGCCTATAGTCTTGTATTAAAATCAAATGCCTGTATCAACCATAGCAATTATATTTTGGTTGTCAAAAATCACCTAAATCAATTAAAATAGGATCAAATATTTAAACCCATTTCTAGTGGGGGAAAAACGAGAAATGTGTATTCAGCTAAAAATCTTAAAAGTGGATAAGTGCTAAAAATAGAAAACTTAGAATATCATATAAACAAAGTGGAAAACCTGTAAAGGACTAATTAAACGAATATATGAAACAAAATGTTCATGATGGAAAGAGCAACAAACCAGTGGTGCTCCACATTTTCTCTGTAACTTAGAACATCCTAATGCTCTCTTGATTATTCTCTGACATGGAATAGTTAGGAAGATCACGTCAACCTTCCAGGTGAAAAATGTTGGAGTTGGACTTATTTACCAAGTTCCTTCCCAGTTGCAATCTTCTAAGTTTTCAGGATTAGTGCATTCCAGGTACACATTTCTATTACCTCAACATTTTCTCTGAAAGAAAAAAGAAATTGAGCAGTATCAACACCAAAGTGTCTTACTTATTCAAATGCTTGATCTGTGTCTAGTAATTCCTGAGCACTGAGACATAACTTCAATGGTATCTCTATCAGTAGAAGATGAACTACAAATGGAAAACCCACTAACAAGCACACAGCAGAACCTTTACTTCCTTACCTGTAGACTCAGACAATAAAGTTCACTGCTTTGTCAGAAGTTTCACCTCTAGTCAGAAGCCACCTTCCCATAAACACAACTCAGTGATTCAGTGCACTTCACACTGAATCGAGAACATTATGACACCGAATCATATGCCACAGAGAATCCATCCCTGGAGAATTTGCAGTCAATTTGTATGTGCTTCCTCAGGTCTTTGCACAATAGCTAAAGAGGCTTGAACTTGGGCCTTCAGTTGAGAAAGCTCAAGAGAGCTAACCTGGAGCACCTCATATTCCTATAGGGAACAAGCACCTCCTCACACAAGATTCAATGTCACCATGACACCTCCCAGTAGCAGGCAGAAACAAAGACTAAATAAAGGTTCAACTGGGGAAAGAAGAGAGTGGTGGGGTGACGGCATGAGCAAAGGCAGGTGAGCCAGAGGGTGAGGAGTGCTTGGGTGGAACATACAGTTTCTGCAGGGCCTAATACAAGCTAGGTCAGGAAGATGGAAGCCTGTTTGTAAAAAGCCTGGATACCCTCCCACCTACCCTTTCAACCAAGAATTTTTGACCATAGGTACTAGAAATGTACAGCCACTTTAAATTGTCTAGAAAAATATCAGGTACAAATGATTTCAAACAAACCTTTTAAACTGGGAATCAAAAGGCCTAGACTTGTTTGTATAATTTAAGCAAATACTTTAACCTCCCAAATTCCATTATTTTCCCTGTAAAATAATCATAAATTATTGATCTCACTGAGTATTTGTGAAAATCAAGGGCCTAAACTGTCTTGAACAATAAGACCTTTGGCTCAGTTGCAAAAGAGTGAAGAGATGAATGAATCTGCAGGCTGGGCTTTGTCCAGAACCAGATGATGAGCCCAGAATGAAGGTTCCCTTTGTATACTTCTTGTACGTGTGTGTGTGTGTGTGTGTGTGTGTGCGTGTGTGTGTTTTGTATACTTCTTATTGCTGCTTTCCTTGAGCAGTTTGCTCCATTCTCTAAGGAAGTTTACCCCTTTTGGCAGCAATTAATTTGCCAACACTTTGAAATTCATTGAATCTAATCTGTGTCAAGACCAGGAGCTGACTGTGGCTCAGATCATGAACTCTTTATTGCCAAATTCAGACTCAAATTGAAGAAAGTGGGGAAAACCGCTAGACCATTCAGGTATGACCTAAATCAAACCCCTTATGATTATACAGTGGAAGTGAGAAATAGATTTAAGGGACTAGATCTGATAGAGTGCCTGATGAACTATGGAATGAGGTTCGTGACATTGTACAGGAGACAGGGATCAAGACCATCCCCATGGAAAAGAAATGCAAAAAAGCAAAATGGCTGTCTGGGGAGGCCTTACAAATAGCTGTGAAAAGAAGAGAAGTGAAAAGCAAAGGAGAAAAGGAAAGATATAAGCATCTGAATGCAGAGTTCCAGAGAATAGCAAGAAGAGATAAGAAAGCCTTCCTCAGCGATCAATGCAAAGAAAGAGAGGAAAACAACAGAATGGGAAAGAGTAGAGATCTCTTCAAGAAAATTAGAGACACCAAGGGAATGTTTCATGCAAAGATGGTCTCGATAAAGGACAGAAATGGTATGAACCTAACAGAAGCAGAAGATATTAAGAAGAGGTGGCAAGAATACACAGAAGAACTGTACAAAAAAGATCTTCACGACTCAGATAATCATGATGATGTGATCACTCATC
The DNA here is from genome assembly GCF_014754425.2 of Oryx dammah. Lineage (NCBI taxonomy): Eukaryota > Metazoa > Chordata > Mammalia > Artiodactyla > Bovidae > Oryx > Oryx dammah. The sequence goes on from NW_024071335.1 coordinate 4,848, forward strand.
TAGAGCCAGACATCCTGTGAAGTCAGGTGGGCCTTAGAAAGCATCACTACGAACAAAGCTAGTGGAGGTGATGGAATTCCAGTGGAGCTGTTTCAAATCCTGAAAGATGATGCTGTGAAAGTGCTGCACTCAATATGCCAGCAAATTTGGAAAACTCAGCAACAGCCACAGGACTGGAAAAGGTCCGTTTTCATTCCAATTCCAAAGAAAGGCAATGCCAAAGAATGCTCAAACTACCGCACAAATGCACTCATCTCACATGCTAGTAAAGTAATGCTCAAAATTCTCCAAGCCAGGCTTCAGCAATACATTGACCATGAACTCCCTGATGTTCAAGCTGGTTTTAGAAAAGGCAGAGGAACCAGAGATCAAATTGCCAACATCTGCTGGATCATGGAAAAAGCAAGAGAGTTCCAGAAAAACATCTATTTCTGTTTTATTGACTATGCCAAAGCCTTTGACTGTGTGGATCACAATAAACTGTGGAAAATTCTGAGAGAGATGGGAATACCAGACCACCTGACCTGCCTCTTGAGAAATCTATATGCAGGTCAGGAAGCAACAGTTAGAACTGGACATGGAACAACAGATTGATTCCAAATAGGAAAAGGAGTACGTCAAGGCTGTATATTGTCACCCTGCTTACTTAACTTCTATGCAGAGTACATCATGAGAAATGCTGGACTGGAAGAAACACAAGCTGGAATCAAGATTGCCAGGAGAAATATCAATAACCTCAGATATGCAGATGACACCACCCTTATGGCAGAAAGTGAAGAGGAGCTAAAAAGCCTCTTGATGAAAGTGAAAGAGGAGAGCGAAAAAGTTGGCTTAAAGCTCAACATTCAGAAAACGAAGATCATGGCATCTGGTCCCATCACTCCATGGGAAATAGATGGGGAAACAGCAGAAACAGTGTCAGACTTTATTTTTATTTCTGTCTAGTCAAGGTTATGGTTTTTCCTGTGGTCATGTATGGATGTGAGAGTTGGACTGTGAAGAAGGCTGAGCGCCGAAGAATTGATGCTTTTGAACTGTGGTGTTGGAGAAGACTCTTGAGAGTCTCTTGGACTGCAAGGAGATCCAACCAGTCCATTCTAAAGGAGATCAACCCTGGGATTTCTTTGGAAGGAATGATGCTAAAGCTGAAGCTCCAGTACTTTGGCCACCTCATGTGAAGAGTTGACTCATTGGAAAAGACTCTGATGCTGGGAGGGATTGGGGGCAGGAGGAGAAGGGGATGACCGAGGATGAGATGGCTGGATGGCATCACGGACTCGATGGACGTGAGTCTGAGTGAACACCAGGAGATGGTGATGGATAGGGAGGCCTGGCGTGCTGAGATTCATGGGGTCTCAAAGAGTCGGACACGACTGAGCGGCTGAACTGAACTGAATCTGTGTCCAGCGGGAAATGTACCACTTATGCTGAAGAGAAGGAATTTTCATCACAGAATCCAATTCAAGGATCCCTCTCATATCATTCATTATGGCGGGATAATACCCCAAGCACAAATGTTTCAAGTTCACCAGGCATAGGGAGGCCTGCTTAATATGTACTTTGAATGATTCATACTCTATCAATCCCATCACAGGGATCCTTTCTAAAAAACACAATCAGGTTTCTATCTCCACAACTCATTTTTGTCAGAAACAGTTGTCCATAAAGACTGTTTTCTGCCAAAATTAAAAAAAATTTTTAATGCAAAGGATGTTTTGCCCATTTACTAATATCTCTGGAGCAGAAACTAAGGACAGTAGGAGCTCCTATAACACAATTCAATGAAAGGGTCTTTATTCACAGTTGTTTAGTCACAAAGTCCTGTCCAACTCAGTAGCAACATTAAAATTAGAAGCAAGCATTAAATCTTCCAAATGTTGCAAAATGAGAAATTAATCATGCTGGAAAGATCATAAGTTATGGTCTGCCTCAGCAACTATAGAAAATATGCTCATTTATTTACCATATTGGTTCCCACAGGAAAAAAACATTATCTATTGTTTATGAGAAAGGTATCGGGGGCATTTTAGGCCAACAAAGGGAAATTTAGCAAATGTCTTAAAAACTGTGGTCTACAAATGAAAAAGATATAAGACTTTAGGAAGTTCCCATGGAGTTCTACAGTCACGAACATTGGATAAATATGTAGAACAGAAACAAGAGAAATTCTGTTTTGAATTATAATCTGTGTGGGTCCCTTAAGTAGAACAGTTTGGTCTCCCGAAATAACTCAACTTTCTTTACATGTTCTTGGGATAGCTTTTCACTCGAGATTAAATTTCCTCTGTTTGTTGGTCTCCTGAAGTTCTATTTCAGTAGTTCACCAGAGTGGGACTTCAGATCAGTCAAAAGGAGTTACAAAGATTTTGAAAAGTTATTCTGTAACAGCTATTAAAATCTATAACTACACATTTTCTTCATCCCCTCAAGCTTAGTTTAAGGAATCTATCATACAGAAATAAAATGTCAATACATATGAACTTATGGATCAAGTTTTTATTAAAATTTTATCTTAATGACTGTAGTCCAGTAACAACATGGATGTTCACAATAGAGGAAATGATAAATAACTTGTTATATCATATGTCATCAAAGTTATACATCTATGAAAAACGAATGTGAATACACTATCTAAAGAGACATGTTTCCTTAATATATTTTCAAACTTGGAGAACTCAACAGATTGATTCATAGAAAGTAATGTAAACTATTTTCACCATAAGTAAACTTAAGTAGAGTACAGTCAGACAAGACCAAATATCACACAGTTTTACAACACACTCAGAATGTATGTAAATTCACTTTTCTTATCCATAATTTCATCAAAGCTCTTTTCATCTCACTGTTTCGCAAGCTGTAGATCAGTGGATTCAGCAGAGGTGTGAGCAACGTGTAAGCCAAGGACGTCAGCTTCTTGGTTTCTGGGGAGTAGCCAGATTTGGGTTGTAAGTAAGTCATACTGGCTGTGCCATAG
>NW_024071337.1:0-2583 GCF_014754425.2 Oryx dammah
TGGACAGATGGGTCATTTATTTGTTTAGTCTTAAATTTTTATTGGAGTACAGTTGATTTAAAATGTATTAGTTTCTGCTCTACAGCAAGTGCATCAGGTATACATATACATGTGCGTACGTGCTTAGTCTCTCAGTTGTGTCGAACTCTTTGTGAGCCCACGGACTGAAGCCCGTCAACCTCCTCTGTCCATGGAGATTCTCCAGGCAAGAATACTGGAGTGGGTAGCCATGCCCTCCTCACATATGTATATACATACACTCATGTATATACAGTCACGCAGTCATGTCCAACTCTTTGTGACCCCATGGACTTGCGGCTTGCATGTCCAACTCTTTGAGACCCCCAAGCAGCTTGCCAGGCTTCCCTGTCCTTAGCTGTTTCCCAGAGTTTACCCAAACTCATGTCCATTGAGCCGGTGACGCTATCCAGCTGCCTCATTCTCTGTTGTTGCCTTCGCCTCTTGCCCTCAATCTTTCCCAGCATTAAGGTCTTTTCCAATGAGTTGGCTCTTTGCATCAGGTGGCCAAAGTATCTATGCATATACATACACTTTTTTTAAAAGTTTTTTTTCCCATATAGACCATTGTAGAGTATTGAGTAGAGTTCCTTGTGCTATACAGTAAGTCCTCATTAGTTATCTATTTTATATATAGTAGTATGTGTCAATCCCAATCTCCCTTTTTCCTTCCTGGTAACCATAAACTTGTTTTCTGCATCTGTGACTCTATTTCTGTTTTATAAATAAGGTCATTTGTACATTTTTAGGGGGGAAACAGTGGCTGACTTTATTTTTCTGGGCTCAAAAATCGCTGCAGATGGTGACTGCAGCCATTAAATTAAAAGACACTTACTCCTTGGAAGGAAAGTTATGACCAACCTAGACAGCATATTAAACAGCAGAGACATTACTTTATCCACAAAGGTCTGTCTAGTTAAGGCTATGGTTTTTCCAGTGGTCATGTATGGATGTGAGAGTTGGACTATAAAGACAGCTGAGTGCTGAAGAATTAATGCTTTTGAACTGAGGTATTGGAGGAGACTCATAAGAGTCCCTTGGACTGCAAGGAGATACAACCAGTCCATCCTAAAGGAGATCAGTCCTGGGTATTCATTGATAGGACTGATTTTGAAGCTGCAACTCCAATACTTTGGACATGTGATTGACGAGCTGACTCATTTGAAAAGACCCTGATGCTGGGAAAGATTAGGGCAAGAGGAGAACAGGATGACAGAGGATGAGATGGTTGGATGGCATCACCGACTCAGTGGACGTGGGTTTGGGTGGACTCCGGGAGTTGCTAATGGACAGGGAGGCCTGGTGTGCTGCAGTTCATGGGGTCACAAAGAATCAGACACGACTGAGCGACTGAACTGAACTGTACATTTTTTTAGATTCCATATATAAGCAATATCATATATTACTTGTTTTTCTCTGTCTGACTTACTTCATTCAGTATAACAATCCCTAGGTCCATCCGTGTTGTTGCAAATAACATTATTTTGTTATTTTTATGCCTGAGTCATATTCCATTCTATATATGTACCACATCATCGTCATCCTTTTTTCTGTCAAAGGATAAAGTGTTGCAATGAACATTGATGTTCATGTGTCTTTTCAAGTTATGCTTTTCTCCAGGTATATGCCCAGTAGTGGAATTGCAGGATCATATGGTATCTCTATGTTTAGTTTAAGGAACCTCCATACTGTTCTCCATAATGGTTGTACCAAGTTACATTCTCAGTGACAGTGTATGAGGTTCCCTTTTCTGCACATTTACCTCTCCAGCATTTACCGTTTGTAGACTCTTTGATGAGGGCCATTCTGACCAGTGGGAGGGGATATCTCATTGTTGTTTTGATTTGCATTTCTCTAACAATTAGTGATACTGAGCATCTTTTCATGTGCTTTTTGTCCATCTATATGACCTCTTTGGAGAAATGTCTATTTAAATCTTCCACTTATATTTTTGATTGGGTTGTTTGCTTTTTGATATTGAGCTACATGAGCAGTTTGTAAATTTTAGAGATTAATCTTTTGTTGATTGCTTTGTTTGCAAATGTTTTTTCCCATTCTGTGGGTTGTCTTTTCATTTTAGATAGACTGCTTGCTTTGGGACATATCCTGTCTCTATTTTCTAGCTTTGTCACCTTGGGCAAATTGCTTAACCTTTCTATACCTCAGGTTTATCATCTATAAATATTCAACCAATACTGACTCTGAGACTGTTTAACTGTATGTGAACCAGTGGGTTCAGTGTGAAACTCTGGGTTATAATTGTGATGGGATCAAGTCTTTGCTTTTGGGCAGTTCCCGTTCTGTTGGTGAGATGCAAAGCAAATAGCCAGCCATTATAATCAATAATAAGACTCCCATGGGGGAAATTCAGAGCAGTGTGGAAGCATATCACGACTCAGTTGTAAAGGCTGCCCTTTGTTCACTAATTGCTTTGTCAGATTATAGGCAGAGAGAGAGACCAGGCGCCCTCAGTCATATTCAAAGGAGAATCAGCAGGATGGTGAAGGGTTGCAGAACTGGGTGACATGGACAGCAAGGACGTGAATTAAGGAGATTTGTTGAACC
>NW_024071337.1:2593-5407 GCF_014754425.2 Oryx dammah
GCCCGTCCCACACTGTTGCGTCTCTGGCCTTTCTGGCTCCTCACTCACCGGCCCTGGCCACACAGGCAACTGCTGCTCCTTACTACTCCAGGAACATCTCCTCCTTAGGATCTCGGTGTTTGCTGTAACCGCCCTCTCCCCGGCTACCTGCCAACAGACTTACCTCTTTTGGAACTTACTCAGCACTGTAGGTCTCCTGGTTGCCCTCCTCTGGTTTTTCCTCTCTAAAGCACATCTCTTCCAACCCAGACCAGATATTTCCCATAACTCTCTTTATTTTCTGTCTTTCCCAACTGGAATGTAATTCCACGAGGGCAAAGATAGATGTGTAATTTATTTAATGCTGGGTCCCAAAGCCAATGACAGTACCTGTCAGTGGGAGATGCTCAGTTCACATTTGCTAGATGAAAACATGTGAGAATGGATGCTCTGACAGAGCTTTTGAAAGGCTGAGAGCTCTGAGATAAAGTGAGAACACTATCATTGGAAGACTTCAAACTTAGGCTGGACAAACCTTGGCAGTGACATTGTAGAGAGTATTAAGAATTAAGTGGTAATTAAGTGTTTTGTTCTTTTGAAGCACTCACTGTGTCTAGTTTCTAATTAGATGAAAGATAACTAATAACATATTTTATTAATAAAAGAGCAATGTTCTTCCTGTCCAGATTTCAGATTGTGCTGCTAACAGAAAGACACCTAATTGCTTTTTCGGTTGGATTTAAAAATAATTAGCAATGACTAAACATTTATAATTTATTTTAATACATGTCAATGATTAAATTATGTTTAATGATTAAATAATTTCACTAATTAAATCTTTTTTTAATAATTACAAAATTAGGTTGTACTGGCTTATTTCAGGTAGCTCATACCATCTTAAACCCAGTCTTTTGGGCCACATGATTCTAACACAGGCATTACTTACCCTGGTGGTATTTTACCTTAAGTGCATGACATGACCCAGTCTTAAATAGGCATCTTGAAATCCAGAGATATAAATTACACAGACAAAATAATAACAAATATATCAATCTGTGTTGTATGTTCTGAATAGCCATTCTTTTACATATTTGATTTTCTTAATGCACAGGCAACACTCAATTTTAAAAGTATATTACATTGTTAGGAAGATAGGTCATTTACTCATATTTTTCTTAGTTTCAAATTACTTAAATTTTCTTCCTTTCCTATACTTGCAATGGCCCTAAATCTCTGGCCTCTTATTTCATACACTTATAGAGATACCAAGTCTTAAGCATTTTGAGTTCCTCCCAATTGAAAAGCTTGAGCATTTTCCTACGCCAAATAACAATAAAGTCTATAGTTGGTTTCTTAGGGCATGACTCATATACCGTATTTACTATAGGCACCTTACCCCAACATCTCACCTGTAAACCTGTATGAGACCTCTTGTGTGCAAAGACAAGAACTATAGAATTTTTGGAATTTTCAAGGGTTTTACATTATGTGTAACTTATTGTTGTTGGCGGTGTATGTATGTGTATGTGCAAGTGTTTTGATCCCATTCTAATTAGTTGAATGTTTGAAGCACCTTAATTGTCAATATAATCTCTAAATTAGTTAGCCTTTGAAACACTAATCAGAAGCCACAGATTAGTAGTTTTGTTGGAAGGATTCAATTTTCTTTGATCAACACCAGAGAGTCTGTTAATTAGTACAATTGATGTTAGGCATGATTTTTAAATTGGTGAAATGACCGGGTCCAAGATATATAGATTGGCTAGATGGCTTACAAGGCCTTCTAGTCTACTGATAAAATTGCTTCACTTTGAGATAAAGCGTTGTCCTTGGGATTCCATCCAGGCCTGTGTATAGCTTCCTGTGCGGGATTCCATCACCTCCTCTCTACTGGAGGGACAGCTGAATCCTGCCACTAGACTACTGTGCACTTGTCTCAAGACAGCCTTTCATCAAATGCATGAGCCAGAGTATAGAAAAGATAAGAGAACAGAGATATTATCAAGCTTGCCCAATTTGTTATATTACTCTGGCTTGTTGTTTAGTCTCTAAGCCATGTCCAACTTTTTGCAGCCCCATGGACTGCAGCATACCAGGCTTGCCTGTCCTTCACTATCTCCCAGAGTTTGCTCAAACCCATGTTCATTGAGTCGGTGATGCCATCCAAACATCTCATCCTCTGTCACCCCCTTCTCCTCCTGCCCTCAATCTTTCCTAGCATCGGGGTCTTTTCCAATGAGTCAGCTCTTTGCATCAGGTGGCCAAAGTGCTGGAGCTTCAGTTTCAGCATTAGTCTTTCCAATGAATATTCAGGGTTGATTTTCTTTTTAGTTGGCTGGTTTGATCTCCTTGCTGTTCAACAGATTCTCAAAAGTCTTCTCCAGCTCTGGTTACTGCTAAATTAGTAAACATTTGAATACCCAATCGAATTTGCTCAGAGACTAGCTTTTGTGTGAAAAAAAAAAAAAAAAAACTGTCAAGGAGTATACCCATCACTGCAGACTCCAACCATGGAAGTCACTCATGTCTAATTGTTAATTGTCAATAATTAACAATTATTAATTGTCAACAATTAACAAGTGTTACTTGTTAGTTGTTGGCTAATGCCAATGAAGGTATGCCCTTCATGGTCATTGAGAATTTCAACATGTTAAAAGTCCCATAAAAGTAAATATATGATAAAATTACAAATATTTTCCAAGAAATAAATAAAACAACAAATCATATGATTTATACTATATTAAGTTAACTCATAATTTTCTAAATCAGCTACACTAATAGCTTGTATCCAAGTAGAAATGATCCTACAAATGAATTATATCCCTTAAAATGGGA